>NW_009197129.1:54691-65955 GCF_000690835.1 Fulmarus glacialis
CAGAATTTAAAGATAAACCAACATCTTTCATTTTTTTTCAAAGATTTTTTTCTTGCCCTGCTGCTTTATGGAAAAGCAAATCAATTGAGTAACACTGTCACTAAGTCTAGAAACATGCTGCTAAAGACATAATCATAAAGAGGAAGAATTAAAAGATGTATCTTGTAATACTGGGGCCAAAAGTCCACCTGTATGCTATTTGCTAGTGTTCAGTACTGAATTATTTGTCCCCTTGAGGTATGAGGGCCAAACTTTGTTTACAGATTGCACCCATTAAAAACTAAGAAATATTAGTTTTCCAGGGATGAATCCTCACATCTGTACACTCAGATGACAAGTGTGTTACCCAGAGGTGTGCTTGTGACAGCTGTCCTGTCCGGGACAGCTCAGTGTGATGCACCACACCAGGCAGGCAGAACTGTAGGGTAAGGCGGAAAGGCCACTGTGATATGGTATCCTGTGTGCTGTTAACATCTACTCTGCTCTTTCAGCAAAGTGCATCTGTGGGAGCAGCTTGTGCTAGTAACTGACCTGCATCCTAACGTTTGTTTCCATCCCCATTCTTCAGACACTGTAGAACTAAAATTATGAACAAGCCAGCCCAATAAACCTAGCAGATTCTGACTTTATTTATGAAGGCAGGTCTAATGTTCCCTGACAAATTGTTCCAGAGAAACTGTCTTGTAAAATACAGTATCCGCCAGTTTCTTAATATCAAACTATATTCATATTAGGACATAGTGTTAATGATTCAATAGAAAATACAATGCCTGGTGCAGAGTGAATCTGAAATAATTTAGCATACTTGATTGTTAACTGAGCTAACCATCCTGTGAGTGCATTGGCTGCCATCTGTCCATTTACTGACAGCCTTGTCGGGGGGGGGGAATATCTTGAGAGCTGGCAGTGGTCCAGTTCGCCGCAGGTCTGCTTTCTAGTGTTTTTGTAACAGATGTTGTGCCACATGCCCAAAGCTGCTGCCTGTAAGCTGCTGTGTGCTCAAATTTTTAATTTTGGGGGTGCCTGACTGTCTTTGATGCAAGATTTGTATTTATCTTAGCAGCCCATTATGGAGTGCCTTTTTTATAATGATAATCTGATGAAAGAGCCAGAGCCAAAACCTCTAGGCCTCTGTCACAGGTTTTCTGATGACTTAGCGGACATCAGATTGGACCCTGCCTTGCCAGTTGTTAAAATACACAGAATTAAATGGGAAAGGTGAAAAACATTAAAGTACGGCATTTATAAAACACTTAGTATGGAATTAGGGAGCCCTCAAGTTTGCACTGTGCTTGTAAGAAATTCAGTGGTTCCTGCTTATCTGGGATGCTCCGAAAGTGTTTATATACATAGACACCCTGCCCCTTCTGCACAGACAAGCTAGAAATTACACTGACTTCTTCCTCCTCTGTTATCTTCCATACATAACATAATTCCACCATAAGCCAGTTGATCCTAAATTAATGTAAATCAACCAAGGTGAGGTGAAGCTTTAGAAACTGCTGTGTTTTTCAATTCCGTGATTAAAATGCCCGGCTCCTCCTGTGAAGCTTGGTTGTTGTCAGCAGAGTAGCAGGAGGGAATTATCATCTTCCTGCAGCAACCCCTGCTGCTGCTGATAGGAAAGATTTCTTCTCTCCTTCCTTGCTTTTCATTAACAAAAAAAAAAAAGGGGGAAAAAAACAGGTTAATTGGGCAATGCAACATGCAACATCATGTATCTCTACACTTTCTGTGTGTCATCCATTTCAAGAGGTTTGCTATATAAAACCAATAACATGGTTATCCACAGGATCTTTCTTCCATCCTAGTTTATATTTCCACTTGATCACTTTGTAGTGGGCTGCTTGCATGATTTCTTGGAGGATGAAAAATGGTTTGACTGTGTCTGTTCAGCTGTAAAAGCAACTGCCCATTGATTTGCTGCTGACCGTGTGTGTAAATAAAATATAGTACAAGAGGTGACCTATTTTATGTGTTAGGCATGGGAAACTTTCCGATCTCAGTAATTCATTTATCACCTTTCAATGGAAAACTTGTAGGTTGTTTTTTCAGCATGTGGCTTTACTTGCCTTTGTATATTTTCTGAGCTTCTTTGAGCTTAAAATATTTGGTTCAGAGTCTCTGTTTTTTAAAAAATTAATGGAAGGTGTACAGAATAAAAATGTGATTACAAGACTGAGTCTTCTTGATTAGTCTCTATTGTTCAATCTGTTAAATGCTGTTTGCCTGTCAGGGAAATGCATCCCATGTGCAGGGAACACTGCTGGAGTGCTGCAGAAGTGATATGTTTAGAATATCCTGAGTTTTGGGAAAGGCCTTCATAATATCTCTAACTAGAATACTGACTAGCTAGTTAATCATAATCTAGGATCTCAGACTGAGAAATGCTACTAGTTCATGCTGTGTATACAGACATCTGTTACTCAGCAACAAATGTCACTTTCTTTCCAGATGCGTTATTAGCAAATGTTAAAAAGACAGGTATACAGTAAAAGTTTAATGACTATGAAATGACCTGGAAGGCTGCAAATGCCTTAGCATATGGAATATAATTCAAAGTAATAAAAAGATGAGCATTCCCAAGTATTTATGATGATTCTAAAAAAAAAAAAAGACTGCTTCCATGTAAAAACAAAACAAAGAATTCAATTTACTGTTCCAACAATGCATGCTTTCCAAATGTACACTTTATGGTTTATGGTGGCATTTAGCTGAACAAGGCAACAAATTTTTTCTGCCATGAAGTTATATAAGAGGCAATGTATTTGTCTACAGTTGAAAATGTGTAGTTGCTTTCCTAAAGACCAGAGGTAATCTTACTAAAGCAGAACACGAAACTGTTACAATATCAAGATGCCAGTAGAGAGCTGACAGAAAAATTTCGCTTAGGTCGGGTGAAGATACCACATTTTTCTATCTTGTCTGATAAAATACCACACCTTTCTGTAAGTATTAGCGTAAGAATAGAGTTAGAACAAGCTGTAGCTATCGTAAGCATTTTATTTTCCATACCGTACATGGCTTAAGTTACATAAAACCAAGTGTATGCAGTATTTCTTTAAAATATAGACAGCAAATTCTATAATAGTTGCATCAGGACAGTTTCTCTGGTTCTTACCTTTTTAATCCAGAGACAGATGTTGACAGTTCTGGTGCATAACTGCTTGTGCCAGTGCTCCAGGATGCAGCACAACTCTGTGTGCTGGATATGCATTGGTATAGATACTGAACCAGACCTGATTAATCATGGTACAAATAGTTTGGGAGACAGGCAGTAAAAACAAAGAACTTGAAAGTTCAAAAAAAATCAGGCTTCTCCATAGCCTTATTTATATATCTCCTTTCTATCCTTCTAATCCTAAAGTCAGGCACTCTCCCTCTCCTTCGCCTTTTCTCCATTGCTTAGCAACGCTCATGGGTGAACTTACTTAAAGCAGAGCTTTGTTCCCAGATGTGATTTCAGTAATATTTGCAGGCTCAGTAGTTCTGAGATGTGAAAATCAACCCCCTTCCTCCCCACCACCATTAGCCTACTTCATTAAATAATCTCTCTTCCTCTCTCCTTCTGCACCTCGGACATGTTTCAGTTTTTGTCTCTACTGTTTTGATCTAACCAAGAGCGATGTGGAAGGAGGGGGGAGGTTCAAAAAAGCTTTAATTATAGAGGACACTCATACAATATGTGCAACAAAGCTGTGAGTTGAGCATAGAATTGGAGTATAAATGCAGAATGGGTCAAGAAAAGAACTGTTATTTCTCTCCACTCTATTTGATTTTTGAAGTTGAGATTGAATAAATGGTATTTTTCATGCTAACAGTTACATGCTGAATTGGTATGACCAACTACATATTACAATATAGCCTTGAACAATCATTTTAAGTAGGGAGAAGCTACAGTAGCTAATTGCTTCCTACATCGTTTCTCTAATTTTGGCAACACAGTGACATATCAGAACTTCCTAGAAATGTTCAGTTTGCCAGGCTAATCTGTATCTGTATTCAGTTCTATTTCTGGAGGATGATCTGGTTTATCTTTTCTGTTGCCTCTTCCTTCCTCTGGCTGTTTTTTTTGCAGTTCGCTAAACTTTCAGTTCTGGGTGGGTTTTGCGTGTGTTTTTTTTCTTCTGCAAGCCAGAAGATGTTAATGTAAGTCTTTTTGATCTTGGAGACAATCTAGAGCACTCACAAAGGAGACTTCTGTTGAAATGCAAACATTTCTATTGAAGTCTCTCCCAATTTATGTGCAGAACACTATGTTTATATGAAAGACCTATGTAAAAGCTGGTGGTAAGTCTTCAAGTGTTGTATTGCTCCAACAATGCCATAACCATGTTGCTGATGTTACATTGAAAACTCCCTATGTTTTGAAATGGAAGACTTGCCAGTCATGGCAAAATGTTGGAGCTTTTGCCAGGCAGAATGATCTAATGTAAAGGCTTTTATATTTAGGCATCTGTCATGGATTTTGATGTTGACACTTAGCTGAATTACCTACCTTGTGAAAACAGTAATTTTGGGTGGCCTGTTGCTCAGAAGGGATGAGGTACATGCTTGTGTGCTCCCTCAGCTCTAAGACAATTAATAAAATGAAGCACCTTAAGAAAAGCCAGAGCCACATAAAATGCAATGGCAAATCTCTAGCATGTTTTGTAGGATAGTCACAAAGTAGATTCTGGAAAAAGGCGGCAGAATTTTTCCATGATGACTTGGAGAATTGTAATTTATCTGAATGTAAAATCTACTTGCCTCAGTTTGTCTAGATAGAAATCAAATGAAATTCTGAGTTATTGTGCTTTCTCTCACTGGGTCTTGTGTCATGGAGCTTTGCTGTAGGATACTGTCCTTTCAACAGGAGGTTGAATTAATGAAGGCCTGTGTATTCCTATGTGAAGTTATTTATAAAATAAGGGAATGCCTGAAAGCTTTTATGATAGGAGTACTGCAGAACTTTGTGATTCCTTATTCTATCTCCTGTATGCTAGCTAGTGTGTTCCTACCATTGCACCTTGTTTCTCCGCTGAAAGTGTGTTATTCCCTTCATAATCTTCTGTTGTAGCTGTGTAGTTTCTTTACTTAAGTGCTTGTTATTATGAGGAAACACCAAACAAAAAGAGGAAGAGAAAAACAGGGCTGAGAAGGTAAGTTTATTCTTTTGAGAAAAGCAAGTCACTTTTGTATCATTGATAAGATGTCAAATTGATACAAATACATTTTTTAAATTCATACACTAATTGTTTAAATGTATACATAGGAGTTGTTTCTGACTGTGTTGTTCCTCAGGAGTGTTCTTCCTGTTACCACAGGTGTTGGATCAAATGTTTGCTAGGTGCTATATGTGCACAGGTAGTGTGCTTGGGGGTACTCTAGCACTTCCAGTTTCCTTCCCCAGGATTGCTTCCATTCCCAAGCTTTTCTGTTGCTGACAGAGAATATTACTTCTCTTAGTTGCAACTCTATTGTATCCCTTATGGTAAGGCAAGGTAACACCCCTAAATCGGCACCAACCCCTTCCCCCCAAACCCCACAGCTTGAGGGATGTGTTTTCAAACAGCATAATAATTTGCAGAGAATTTGAATGGTGCAGCAATCCTCTAACTCTCTAACATCCTATATATTCCTCTATTTCTTTACTTAGTTTTACTACAGGTCATGGATTAAATTTAAGAATAGAAGCTATAAATTGCGTCTTGGTGGAAACTTTCTCTGGCTTTACTTTGTAGGCTAATTTCTTGGTGGAATATTTGATGAATGTGACTATTACTGGTTCAAAATGTTTGTTAGTTCCTCAGAACGGTGCAGAAAGGCACATAGTCGCTGGTAGTCCACGTACTGTGCTTGTCTTGTGTGTTGAGACATTTTGTTGCACTACAGAACTGAGTTATGTTCGCCTATCCTTGCTTCTGTTATCTTGGAGTATGTAGTTAGAAGTCATATGGAAGCTAAAGATGATACACTGTATAGAAAATAAATGCATGTTTCTTTCTTCAGAGTCAGAGAGTAATTCTACCACACTTTCCTGTCACTGAATGTGCGATCAGACAGCAGAATGTGTCTGAGCAGAATCTTTTTCTCCTCTCATCCCTTTAAGCGAAAACTCCTTATTCAAGAGTTAATTGAAGACTGGAGATACCACTTGCTGCAGTGTACTGTTGTCTGAATTTGGTCTAAACAGCAATGGATAAGTAAAAGGGTTGCTCTGTGTTGCTCTCCCAGTGTTCTGGTAGAAGTGGTTTTCAAGGGGAGGTGTTAAACAGTCTTTGGACTACAGTGTCCTCTAATCTACAGCTGTAGGAATTGCAATATTTGTATAAGAAATCTCATGAAGCTAAAGGGAGCTGTTAATTGCTTTGTTACTGTCACAGCTGCTGATGCTTTGAAAGTGAAAACTGCTGCTATTGTTAGTGATTTTTAAAAATATTTTTTAGGTACCGTTGTATTTTTTTTAGCCAGAATACATTAGGAGTTGCACCATTGTGCTGATCTGAATGAACAGTGGATCATTTTTGCAATTATCTATCCAACAATCAATTGTCATTTGCTTAAAAGTAGATAAAGGGTGTTTTTGTGTAATATAGCAGTAGCAGTTTGGCTAAATATTCGATTGAAAAATGTACTGCAGCTCAGTCTTACTGTCTTTCTAACCTCTTCAAACTACTTGAACTATTGGTAAGTGTGAAACCTGGTCGTGGTTTTCCAGGAGGCCATGCAAGGATGAATCGGTTCTCCATTATAATAGCCCAGTGTAACACCAGAAGTTCACAAGATGCCGTATACCGTTAGGTAGGATTAAGCATAGTGGTGATGATGAGGCTAAAGATAACACACTTATCTTGTGCTTTTCATGTTCAAAGCACTTTAAAGACAGTATCTAATTAATCTGTACCACAGCCAGATTAAATATTCCAAGTGGTTCTCCAGCTTAGTTGCTGTCATTATCAGCACTTTTCAGGTGATGGGGTATTCTGCCTTTACTCTTTAAATTTCTGCTGCACTTTGTTGAAATCCTGCTGACTTTGCCATTCTGGCAGAAATGCTGAAAAATGCTGCTTTTATCTGGAACAAAATTAAATGCTTGACTTTGAGCATGTGTACAAAAAGGTGTAGAAAACCAGGGCTGGAAAAATGGAGAAACTTCAGTCCTGTTGTTTGAGTGTCCTCAAGGACTGCACTGGAGTATCATCTTTATTCTTTGTACTAAAGGCCTGGATTAAGCAGACCATAGTTGTGAACCAAGATTACATAGCTTTTGTGGGAGGATCCCAAACACCTAGGTTGTAAACTATGCTCGTTATACCAGCTGTTTCCAAAACCTCTCTTCTTTCAATCTCAGAATGCTATTGCTGCTGTCAGCATTTGAGACATGCTCCCTCTTCCTGTGTCTTTTTTTTCTTTGTATGCAAAACTATCTGGTGAATCTGCAAATTGGTTGGGAAAATCAAAGACCATGGTTTGGTTTGGCTTATTTTTTTCCTCCAGAGGAGGCACTATGCATCTGGAACTTCTTTGTTGCTGAGTTCTAGCGCATGGTGCTGTCATGTTGTTAACTTTCCAACCCTTTCACCCTTGTGGCTCAGTATTTTTCATAGCTTGTCTTTATCTCTGTTCTTGGACTTTGTGGGAGAAAATGTGCAATGTTTGTGTGTAGCTGAGGACAGAGGGGGGACTTGGTCTGAGCACAGACTGAAGTATTGTTCTGATATAAATGGTGTGTAATAACTGTGCAAACAGACTTGCTGTTACAGACATCAGCTTTTATACTGCACACATGAAAGTCTCCCGTATGACATATAAAAGTGAAATATGTTACCTTGGTTTTGCAGGCAGCTATAGACAAAAGGTAGGCAATGACACTGATCTTTCCTTGTTCCTGTGTTTTAAAATTGAAGAACCAGTTAAGTGTGACATGTAAAATCCTTCAGTAAGTTGCTTCTGTTATTAACTGTGGTGTAGTATTTCAAAACTTTTTAACCCTTTTACAATGGAGCTTTTGCATGTTGTTTAAATAACCCTGCTAGGCGACTGTGTCATTTCCTATTCTAATCGCCTACCTTTTGTGCTGAGTCCTGGGTAGCCTGGAATGGTGCGCTGGGAGCAATGGTGGAGCCCTCCTGTGGCTAGTTCAATGAAGCTGAGAATGTAGGACACCCTGGGCCAAATCTTATTAGGATTACACCCTATTAGTGTTATAAAGGCATTGCAAAGTCTTGATCGTTTCCCAGTTAAGAAGTTAGTACACTCAGTGCAGATAAATTCTGCTTCTATGTGTGTATTCTGCTCGTGTTTCTGTTTCATTTAACCTGCTCCTTGTAGTTCTAAAGAAGACAGTAACAGGAAGTGACTCTAACAACCCACCAAACTATTTGCGCTCCAATCCTGCAAGTACTTAGGCACTTGCCAAACTTTATTTGCAAACAGTTGTATTTATCCTATCCTATTCTATAAACCAGGGTTTTTTTTGTGTCTAAGAGCTTGAAGGGATGATCTATTCTATTGCAGTAGATGGTTTTGTCACAGACTTCAGTGGGAGCAGGAGTGAACCTTACACAGGTAAGATTTTTTTCCTAACATGGCTGCTTTAATAAGGGCATATTGTCTCATCAATTTTTAAGCTAAACTCCCTATAGAAATCAAAGAAGAGTTCTGCTGAAAAATCAATTGTACAGTATGACCCGTAGGTGTACTGCAGGTCTTGCAAGACTGAACTGCTCTCTTTGTAATTTGGCCTCTCCCCCCCCCCCCTTTTTTTTTTTATTAAAACAAAGCAAAGCATGTGCAATCTCTTTGGAGCATGTATTTAAGCGTGCCATCTGATGGCTGAAACTGCTTCATTTCCTTTGGCTGTGGAGGATAAGTTAGCTCCATGTGAAGCTTTACCTCCTGCAGGCACCAGAATAGTATGTGAAATATTTACCATTCTAATTGTGTGAGGCTTCATTGAAAACCTTATTTTCCTTGCTATGTGTCATTTAGGAAGGCAGTGCTGAACTATTGCTAAAAATGGGAGCCCTGACAGACGGGGAGTATAGCACTTGTTTAACAAAGAACAGCATGCAGGCTCCACATACCATAATGCTTAAGGGTATATAATTCCATTTTCTTCTGTAGATTTTTGTTTCGTTGCTTTGGTGTCTGCAACACACAAGCTTTTAGTATTCAAGGGAAAAAATTCAAAGCCTGCTTAATGCGATGCCATGTGCAGAATAATTTAGGTTTTGCATAATAGATGTTCACATTTTTAACCTAAATGCGATATACAAAGAATATAGAACTCTCTTAAACAAAACAAAACCCCCAAAAAACCACCACTAACAAAAAACCCTAAACAAAACAAAACCCACAAAAAACCGCACCCAAACCAAAAAAAAAACCACAAAACAAAACCCCCTCAGTTTTCATGTTTCATGTTATCACTGTTCATATAAGAAAACATGTATATTTTTAAGTATTCCTGTGGGTTTTTTTTTAATTTCTGATCCAGAGGAAAATTACCTTTCCACAGAAAATCTACTATTAGTTCAACAGGCGATGCTTTTCATGACATAGTGAAAGAAATGCATCCTCCAGGCAAAATAATTAATTTTACTTAATCACCATATTGGGAAAATTTGACTTTTTCACAGGAGTGAAAAACGGCTTTTCATGGCAAATTTTTCTCATATTCCTCCCCGCCTTTAGTCATGGAAAAAAAATCTGATAGGAAAAGAAGGTATTTACTATTTGTGTAAATTAAATTTTTCATTGCTCCAGCTAATAGCTCGTATCAGTTGTCTCAAGAGCATTCACCTATATGAAAAGCTAAAATAGCTTAATTATCCTAAAATGTGGATTTTGGTGGGGTTTATGCCTTGTAAATTACTCCCTGCTCCCCTCCCCCCGCCCCGCCCGGTGATGAGTTCCTCAATCTGTGGTTGGATTTTCAATTTGCAAGGACTATAGCATACTACAGTATGTGTTTTGGGTAAATAAACTTGATTATATTGAGCATGAATTAACACATGGCTTCTCTAGCCCAAATCCAAAATGCTTCTGTAACTTTCCTTTCCTTTTTGTCTGGGTCTTATATTGCAATTCCCAACTTCAGCAGTGACTAGAAGCAGAAATACCAAAATCCTAAACGAATAATATTCCTAGTATTTCTCAGCTGGATGGAAAGCTAAGAGTGGGGTTGAAAGACTTTGAAAGATGCTATTTCTATGTTCACCCCAGTTTTTCAGATGCATGTAGTTTTGTATAAAGGTCAAATAAGACCCGTTGTGAATTGAATGTGAAGCTTTTCTGAGATACAGCCATCATCGCTAACTCCTTCTCCTACTTTGACGTGTTTGTAATTCATTTTGTATCATGTACACTTTAAAAGCGCCAGCCCCTTAACTCATTCTGACATCATAGGTAGAAATGATAGGGTAAAAATAAACTTGACCTATGTTCCGGCAAGGATAACGATGCAGCATGTATGAATGAGAATATCAGTCTATATCTATCACTAGTAGGAATTTTCTTCAGTGGTTACCTGTGCATAACTGTAGACTAAACAAAATTATAAATATGATTCACAGCTAAGGTAAAAATGTGCTGGAAAATACTCAGAGCTCAACTTGCTTTGCATGGAGACTTCAAAAGTACTTTTGTCCTTCTTTCCTGGGGAAGTTGGAATGTCAATAACTTTTCATTAAGTTCCATTCTAGTCAAATAAAATGAAACATTACTTTTTTTCCTGCTATAATTAATTGTTGAAGCAGGTGCCCTCAGGAGGCAATGGCGCCATCGGCAGGCAGGTGCTGTCGGGGGTGATGCCCTCGGGGGCAATGCTGTAGGCAGGCAGGCAGGTGCCACTGGGGGCAATGCCGTTGGCAGGCAGGCACTGTTGGGGGGCAATGCCGTTGGCAGGCAGGCACTGTCGGGGGGCAATGCCGTTAGCAGGCAGGCGCTGCCAGGGGGTGATGCTGGCAGCAGGCAGGCTCTGTTGGGGGGTGATGCCATTAGGGGCAATGCTGTTGGCGGGCAGGTGCTGCCAGGGGAAATGCCTTCAGCCAGCAGGCAGGCACCATAGGGGGCCACGCTGGTGGCAGGCAGGCGCTGTCGAGGGCCACGCTGGTGGTGGCAGGTGCCGTCAGGGGTGGCACCCTTGGGGATGATGCCTGCGGCAGGCAGGCACTGTTGGGGGTGATGCCTGTGGCAGGCAGTATCAGGGGGCGATTCCATTGGCAGGCAGGCACCATGAGGGGCAATGCTTTTGGGGGTGAATGTCGTCTGCAGGCAGG
>NW_009197130.1:0-20335 GCF_000690835.1 Fulmarus glacialis
TCACTTATACGTATCATACACGACTGCTCAGATAAAATGTCTGCTTGTCAATAGACAGCTATGTAACTAATTGTTTGGAGAACACTGGTTAGGCTTCCAGAATTTTTCTTTTAAACATTACGTTGAAAAATAAAATAAACTCTGCATGGTTTACATTCAAAACAGACAAAAGACAGCTGATCTCAAGACAGCGTCTTGTTTATCTTCTTTTGATACTTTTTTCCATTATGGCTACCACTGAAATAAGGAAGGAGGGAGTGGGAGAAAGCAAGCAAGAAAGCAAGAGAAAGAAAGCAAGAAAGCAAGCAAGAAGAAGAAAGAAAGAAAGAAAATTACCCCATTCATCTCTTTTCTATGCTAAATGCTTGGTTTCCTCATAACAGCTGTAGATAATATGGGATCACCTAACACAGAGGAATTATCTCTCAGTTTGCCAGGAGTAGCTAAGCCAGTAAGTAGCTGGAAATACTGAGGAAAATGAATGGGAAAAAATGCATCCAGCTTTGTACAGGAATTATCTAAACTAAACCACCCCTAGTGTGGGATGTTCTCACCTCTTAAAATTGGATTAATGACTATGACCATAAACAAAGCCATTGTGTTTTATTCTAATCCAGCAGGAAAGCATGTATTAGCACTGTAAAACACTTTTTTCATTAATGTTTGGCCATGAGACTACTGGTATTTTAAGCATATAAGACCACACATGCTGGGAATTTTCACAAATGCTTGTGCTGTTTTAATGCTTGTACAATGCTTGAGCATTTTTGTGAACATGTTCATTGGCCTAGAAGACGAAACTGTGTTTTCATTTACCAAAAATATGGGGGGGGTGGGAGATAATCCAGTGCAGTGGTACTGGAAGTTGTCTGTTACCAAAGTGCTTCTCCTTCCAGGGAACTAGGTAAAACAGCAGTATTGGACATATAATAAATAATTTGATCTCTTTGTTAGTTTCAATAATGCCATATTTTACTCTGCTTGTAGCTCATTTTATGTGTTTAATGAGCTCAGATGTAAGTAGATCAATAGAACATACTGTGTAAGTAAATCAGCAGTAGTTAAAAGGTCAAAGTTTGGATCTGATCAGGAAAAACAAAAAAGACTCTTAAAAATGACCATATGGCACTATATATATCTACTGGATGTGTCTGACTATCCTGCCAGCTTCCCTGAAGCAGGGAAGCCCCACAAGTCGCCTGGATCATCCCATTAAACAGGCCATATTGTGCAGGGGAAGAAGCAGGTCTATAAAAGCCGCAGGATAATGTCACTGCTATGTAGTTCCAACTTACTACCCAGAAATTACAAGAAACAAATGACTGGTCTGTTAATTTAGATTAATCGCAAGCATACATTTGGCGACATGGATTCAGCAGACAGCTGGCGGTACTTGGCGAACTTGCCGTGGAAGTGTGACCGCCAGCCGGAGTGAGATCAAGTCCCCCCTCCTCCCTGCCCCAGAAGCATCCCCAAAATACGATCTTCTTCCCCCTGGGTCTGCCCCAGGTAGCTGGAGGGAGGAGCGCCGTGAGGGCTTGGCAGTGTCTCGCTCTGCCCGGCTGCATGGATTGCTCACCGCCTGGCTCTGGCAGGGGTGGGAGAGAGCCGCTGCCACCGCAGTAGGCAGACGTACGAGACGGAGTCTTCGTGCCAGGGATGTGTGAGAGGGGAGTCACTGCTGAGGTCCCGCCATGCATGAGACTGAGGAGCACGCTGTCCTAAAATACCCTTTCCACAGGCAGTAACTTTCTTGAACAAAATCACCCGTTAGTTAGCAGCCACCTGTTTATTAGTAATAGAGTTAGGAAATGAGATGGGAAAACTCAAAAGTTTATTCTATCAAGCTGTAACCTAAAAAAAAACATTTCACATAATTGAGTCCTGCCGTTAGTCAGTGGTGGTTTGGGTTTGGCTGGAGGGAACGCGTGCTTGTTTTTTATTTAATGTACAGATTTATCTCAGTTGTAATGTTGCCATGATGTTTTTTACAGAGGAAATCAATTGAAACAGGTTACTTATTTGGTTTTCTTGTTCCTGCAGAAATGGAAACCTGAGCATGCTGGTGCTGCGCTAATACGTACAAACCATAAAATTACACTGGCTGAGGACAACAGCTCGAGCTAACTAAACAGGCAGCAGGCTCCTTTCATTATCCACCCTAAGTGAAACTGGAATACCGAGAAGCAAGAATAAAAAGTGAAAAGTAAATTAGGAACTGATTTTATAAATCCCTGTGAGCAGCCTGCTAGTCTTCACATATAAACAACAATCAGATACTTTCACGAATAAGGGTTTGGAGGATCGGAGCAACAGATTTCAAACAGTTCTAATAAAAAAGAGTAATCTAAGGTGCTATTAGCAACAAAAAGAAAGATTTTTATAGTGTATCTAATTATTGCAGTCTTGATTAGGTCTATTAAAGTATTACTACTGTTTAGCTTATTGTGTTTTTTTCCTTTTTTCGGTGTTTTTTTCCCTTTTTCAGTGTTTTTCCTGATAATATACATTTTTTACCTTGAATGCAAATTTCAGGGAAAACACAAGCAATCTATGATTCTAATATGCATTATGCCAAGAACATACTAAATTTAATTTAATTGCTTTTAATAAAATCAAAAAAGGTCATCAGAAAGTTTAGGAAGGAGGATACTAACAGAAAAATCCATCCAAAATGATCCAATCAATTACTTTTCATCAGTCACACAGCTGGGAGCAAATTTGTACTATTTGGCTCAGGATAACATTAGCTTAAGCCCTATCCACACGCTCAGTGTTGAGCACATCCTTACAAGCCTTGGTGAACAAATGTTTAGAGACATAAAACTGAATCAAGATATTAGTCTTCCCTATTCGTAGAGAACTCTCCAAAAGATGAACTAGTTGCCAAAAGCTACGCCTAAGTATGGAATTTGCTACTAAAGTGAATCCAGCTTTGAAATACCTTGTCAGATCAAAAACATCACAAATTCATGATGCAAACCACTGATCATGTGGAAATGCCAGTTGCTGGTTCAAATGTGTTCAAAGGGGTTTTTTGACAAATTAGCTTTACACTGGCAAGCTTGAGGACTGCTCAAATATTGTCTGTCCACTGCTACCCATATAAAACCAGCATAAAAGCGCAAGGCCGACATAAGCTCTGTATACGTGCTCCAGTTAATTTGCCAGAAATGCAATTGTGTTTCCATTCCTCATCCAGATGAAATTAGCACTCCTGGGTCACCCAGTAGCACACAGATCAGGTATTAACAATTGTGGAAGGAAAGCCTAATTACATTCACTGTAAAATGGGGGTATTTATAGTTCTTACCACAGCCAGAGTATAGAGAGGATTAATTCAAATCCCTGTAAATCCCAGGGGCCCTTTATCTCATTCTATTGTGGAAAATTCAGCAAAGTAGTAATATTTCAGAACTTAATTTTTTCTACTTTGAAATTGTCTTGACAGGAATATATATCAATATTATTGTTCACACTACATAAGCAAAAGATAACAGTAGAAACTAGACTGCAAAATCCTAAATAATGTACCTCATTCTGATATCTTCATTATCCAAACTATAATTCAAAACGTGTTCTTATCCAAATGACTTATTAGAGAGGTATTCTTGGTCAAATTCTCATTGGAAGTCTTGCCTCAGTGGGAACAAAAAATGATCTACTAGATATTCCTTGAAACATCTGAAACTTTACTTAACTCAGTCCGTGAACTGATTGGAAAACTGTAAATAAATTATTACTGTAAGTGAAAAGGGTGCACTTTTATACTGTCAATGCTGGAAATTACTAGCAAGGAAAAATGCAGAGTTTCTTTCCATATTTGGAAGATAAATAAATTGACGGCAACAATTATCCGGTTTTGGGTAGTCATCTTTGCAGGAGGATGAGCTACTCGACCCAGCTTCAGAAGCTGAAGGCTACTGACTTGGTGCAACTGCCATCTTCCCATTTCCCATTCATCCCGTTCCATGAATCTACCTGGTTTCTATCATATTAGTTAGACTCCAAATTCTTGTAAGTGCAGTAAGGCAGAGTCTCTGCAAGAATTGCCTTCCCTTTCTGCATCATAATAAGAACTGCAACATCAAAGCTCCACCCCTCATTTCAAGAGTAGAGCTACTTGAAGTCAAGCCTTCATTTGTTTCCAAGGTAACAAAGAGAAACTCAACTCCAGCCTGTTTGGGGATTTACAAGTGAAAATTAACCAAGTGATGGATATATATGCCTTGCTTTCACTGAATATGTGTCAAAAGTTAATGATTGTACCAAGTAGAATGAACAAATTGAAATAGATTTCAAATAAAGAGAACATTTTGGAATAAATAATATCAACAAAAGATTGCAAGTGCTAAGATACATTTACATCCACAGCCCTACCTCTGTAAAGAGAGTACATAATTTAATGAACCAATTTAGGAATTACATTGCCTTATTTTACAGCAGCCATTTAGGATAAATGTGAGCTCTGCTTTAACAGCTTGCATGTAACAAAAAATATATTGGACACACTGGCTAACTATCTCGAAATACCTTACTATGCATTGTTCAGGGTTAAAGCTGGGAAATGTACGTCACTGTTAGTGATTGTCCCACATTTAAAAGCCTTTTCAAGAATAGAGCATATTGCAACTTACAGACAAACGTATGATTTCAACTTGGAGGGAAGCAATAATCAGAGCCAGGATAGAAGGAGGAACCTTTTTGCAACCCTTGGGACAGAAGCATTTCCCATGGAACTGACAACTGCAAGTTGCAGCCTAGGCAAATTGCAGTGTACCCCCAGACAGAACTCAGGGGAATAAATACGATTGCAAATTTTTCTTTGCCGTCTTGCCATAATTCTAATCTCCATCTTTAACCTTTCCCACCCAGTGCTACCTACCATTTTCCTTAACAGTTTTCAGTTCAGCTTACCTCAGATACTGGCAACTCATTCTCAACGTGGTAAATTTCCAAGTTAGCATACTTCTGATGTTACCTTTACTTTGAAAACAGCTCTTTCTGGTAGATCATTGGGTCACACACTCAAAATCCAGTTCAGTGTCTCCTCCCACCCAGATTCAAGCAATCTGATTTTTTTTTTTTTTTTCCCCCTGAGAGAAAACACAAAGAAATGCAAATCTCCAAGTTGCTTTCGATACTCCCCAAACTCACAGTGCCAGAGTAATTACTTCTGTCCTTGAACTTTTGCTTCCTACTTTCACTGTATTTTTTGTCTGAACTACTTCAGCCACAGAAGTGGAAAACAAGTAACTAAAACCAATTTTAATCAAAGCAATCTAAATTATACTCTCAATCTCTTTCGTGATTTGGTTAACTCCAGGAAAGCAACTTAACCACATATGTAATCCATGTGCCTGTTTGTGTGTGAAGACTGAGCTATACAAATCCTGTCACATTTAAAGTTGCCTAAAGAGAAAAATGGTCTAAACAGGCACAGACCAGATAAATAAGAGATATAGATGCCAAGCTGCAGCAAGCAGAATGGGATTCTGAAGAGATACATCAACTCCAATTATTCAAGCACAACTCTCCCTCATTTAACTATTCTTCTCTCAAATCTTCCTGATCTTCAACTATTATTTCCTTTCCCTTCCTGAGAATGAAGAGGACTATTAAAGATCTAAGACTCAAGAACATATCTAAAACTGATTGTCCCGACTTTTGACAGAAAACCTTGGTCAAAGAAAAGACTCTGAAAATTGACACTGGAGGACTCTGCTTGAAAACTTCGGCTGCAGCCAGAAGAAAATGACTTCCTTCAGATTCCTGCTACTGGATAAGAAAAGAATGCAACAAACTAACTTAACCAAAAAGCTCCAATGCAGAAAAACCTTGTCTGCTAGGATTGCTTAGCCAAGCAAGCATTTCTAGTAAATCCTTTGGTGCTGTTCCATCTCTCCTTCCAGCCCAAAAGATAATGAGCTGTCACAATACCTATAAAATATTTTGTTAAAAAACTGTTGTACATCAGTAGAGAAATAGAGCTTTCTAGTGGTCCTAGGCTGGAAAGTGAAAAAAAGGAATTCTTTGGATGGAGTATTCTTTGGAGGCTTTCAGAGGTAGATGTAAGAGGTTGAAAGATGTTATAAGCATGTAGAATGGGGGGTGGCTTGGCAGATAAAATGAAGATTCAAGTGGCCCCGTTAGTCACTTTGGGCAGTCAGAGAAGTTGGAAAGAACAGCTTATATTGTGGTTAATGGAGAATTCCTGGATGCTGACTTGAGGAAAGCAAGAAATGACAAATTAGTGGCATAATAAGCTATTTCTCTGTGCTAAGCGGAAGAGAATCTGGGACTGATCCTTGACCTTGATGCCGAGTGGCTCACATGGAATTTGCCTAAAGCTAGATCCTTCTCAAGAGGAACTGTGCTGGAAAAAGACAAATGTAGTTGTCCTAAACCCAGGAACTGAGCTAACTATAAACTGTGCAACTGCGGACCATCATGGCTGCAGTGCCCTTCCCCTTTTTAATTTATGCATATATTCAGCGGCTTAAACATTTCCACAAAGTGCAAAGCAGGATCATGATAAGAAGGGATTAAGCTATGTTGAAGCAGTGTATGTTAAACACTTAAGTGTGTAGGAAAAGGTGTACTCTTAGTAGTAAGACATGCAATTTGGTTGTGTGAGGTGAAAAATCTGAAAAGGTCTTTATTAGCCCATTTGGAAGCCTCACCCCAGCTTGACTTCAAACGGACTAATCTAAAAGGATACTGTGTATGACAGCATGTCTCTATACCTTCCTAATTTATCAAGGGCTAAGCTGTTTCTGTAGACTTTTTGGTTCTTGCAAACTAAGGCCAAAGTAAAATGAAAATGAGAAGTTCCAAGTATTGTCATGCTTGGGGAGCTTGCTGACTCCCTGGGGGCCCAGTGGGCACTGGACTGTGATACCAGAAAATTTTCTTTCAGTCAAAATCCAGGGTGAGAAGCAGAGAAGCTCAACTCGGTCCACTCAGGATCCTGAAATGACGAAGAGGGACCAACATCCCCAGAAGCACAGTCCTTTCCTGATTGCCTACAGGTCCCAGGGTAATAAACGAAACCTCTTTTTACCCTTAGGAGGATACTGCACTATTGTTTTCCTGCTTTCATTCACAGAAATCAAGAAGGCTTTTTTAGAAGGTTATACATATATAAGATGCAGACAGAGGGGAAAAATAAATCTAACATATGTGTTTTTAAACATTTTACAAATAATGTTCCCCTTCTGCCTCATTTACTACAACATTTTCTCCCCGTCCCATCTTCAGCTGAACAGCAGGTGGAACGAAAAAGGAGGGAAACATTGGTCTACTGATGAAGAAAATCACTCTCTGTTGGCACAGGTGTCTCACGTTTATTGCTTTTTTTCCTGTGCTAGGCAGTAAAAAACAGTGATTTTACAGCTGGGGATTTCAAATATAATTTTGTTTACTTATACTTCCTGAGATGATTTATCTTTCTCCTTTCTATTTTGAACAGATTGTATCTCTGTATCTTCCACAGCTGATATATATAGCTTCACAGGTATTTCCCACTTCCAGGCAAAGGCTGTTAAAATGTATTTTGCAAGCCTATTTAATATACAGCTTCAGCTGTGGAGAAAAAATATATATCAGAACTTGATTAGATTAATTTTTCAAACAGTTCTAGGTGAACCACTGACTTCCTAACTTACAAAACAGTATCTCTAACAGAAAATAAGAATTTCTGTGGCATTATGGAAGTGATGAGCACAGTTTTAGAGGAAAGTCTGAGTTAAACTTTGCAACTTGGAAGCGGAATTGAAGCATTTTAGTCATAGTATCTCCTTCCAGAAATTAGAGAATTTAATCTTTCAGTATAGAATACATTTTCTCTCAAGCTAAAAGCAAATTTTCTATTTAACTGATTACACTGATTTTAAAAGTGCAATTCCAAATATTCCAAAAATGTTCAATTCAGAGAGTTTCTCTCCGAGAAATTCAGCAGAAAGTTGTTTCATCATAAGCACTGGCTGATTTTCTTTGAAATAAGTATAGGGTTAATTATGTAAATATACTTGTGTAAAAATGATAAGTGATCAGAGCTAAGCTTGAGGCCTTTATAAAGTACATATTGCTGCTTTTATGCTGTAAACATTAAAACATGTTGGGCTGGCATTAATATACCATATTCTCCATTCTATATAAACTTTCAATCTACAGTTTTTCTAAAAAATAACATTTGGCATGTGCAAGCATGAAGAGTAATGTCACTCACATTTATACCGTACAGCCCAAGTATCAATCACACTTGCTCTACACAACAAGCGGGGCAGGCAGATGAACACTGCTTCCAGTACCTACACTAACTCTACCCAGCACTGCGGTATCCACAAGATGCATATACATCTCAAACGAGAAACAAAGGAGATCTAAGCAAATACCTATATTTCAACATATGGACTTGCTTGCAGGAGAACTTCCATTAGAACAGATTGTTCACAGGTCAATTAATATCAATATATGATATTAGTATCAGCTTAATATCATATAGCATTATCATACATTGATATTAATTGTACAACCAGTTTAGTATTCAGTATATCCCTAGTATTGTGGCCTGCTGTCCTAATTTAAGAAAGCATCTAGAGTGACCAGCTGCAAACTCTCCTGTAAGGCCATATTTTTCAATATAAAAGTGGAAGAGTTTTACATCGGTTTTCCAGTGGACATAAGCTCAGTTCAGTCACATACTATATAAATTGCTCCCAAATACTCACCTGAAGCTATGACTTGGCAGGGGTGAGGAGGAGGGTAGTGGGAGGTGCAGTAGAAAGGAGAGAACAGGGGGCTGCTGTTTGGTCATGGGGAGGAAAGTCCAGGCAGGGGAAGGGAGTTGTCCATGCTTCCGTAACTTCAAGGTATTCGGCAAAAGGCACCCTCTGCTACCCAAGCAGCCTTTCTGCTATGGAGACAAAAGACAAAGCTCCTCCACAACCCCTGCAGCATCTCCCATGTCTCCTACTCCTTGCTCAGAGTCTTGCCCAAAATCTGTCTCCCAGCAATCTGACTTCCAAAGTTAAAAGAAGATTTATACAAGGCAGCTTGTTTCTTTGCCCTGGACTATGACAAGCTTCAAGTGACCTGAGCTTGAAGCAGAGCATGGAGTGTCTGCTCTACCTAAAACACCTTTTCAGTGCTCTTAACCCAAGTGGAGAAGTGGGCTTTAAAGGGATCAGGAGCAGGCAGAGGAGGTGGCTTTGCATTTCAATGCGAGAAAACCTGAACAAATACATGGATACGAAAGGAATTCCATGCAGGATCAATTTTAGAGTGTGTAATAGAGTTACATTTCATGACTTCTGATTTTCATTAGTTAGGTACACCCTTTGTTAAAGTTAAAAGTAAAGTTTTATAGGAAAAAGATTTCTAAACAAAAAGGTTATTATTTCACAATCAGATGGATGAGACGGTTTAAATTTATGAAATATTTAGTGCACCTAATTTTTCTTTGTCTTCAATATTACAAGAGCATAAAGTTCAGCTTTTTTTTTTAAAACAGTGAATGCTCATTTCCAACTGTTGCAAACCAAATTAGTCTGCTCAAATTTAACATAGAAGTAATTTTTTTTAAGTTGTCAAATAAATTAAAAAAAGTTACATGTATTTTTGATATTCTGTTACAACAACTGAAGCCTCTGTTAGTTTATATTTAATTGTAATTTAAAGTCTAAAGCTTAGCAGTACTCAAAAGAAATTACTGGTTTGGTAAAAAAACATCAGCTCATAAGTCTGCCTTAATCAAAACCCAAAATCTGGCAACAAAATGCCATTGTGAAGTGTTTGCTTTATATACTTCTGGGAAAAGGTTTGCGATGTTAATATTTCAGAACGAACAATTTTGTAGAGTTTCTCAATGATTAATAAGCTTGCCATTTTTAATTTAAAACATGAAGCACACATTTGTATTCCTAATAATAAGTAGATGGAAGATTGTAAGTCGTTCAAGAAAATAAATTATATTATTTTTTAATGTCATGTTCTCTGACATCACGAACATCACAGTCAAGAATGACAATGCAGAACCTGCCACGTTATGTGGGAAAAACAAACTAAATGCTTCTGGGTTGACCATGAGATACCCTAGCGTATTCACAGAGCGCGTTTCAATTTTCAGTTTTATCTTGCAATTTTGGTGCCTGATGACTGTTTACAACCCTTAGCAGGGGCTATTGTGACAATTTCTATTACCAGAAATTATTGTTATTCCTCTGGCCAAAAGCCGTCTGCTTATCTACCTAGGTTTTCATTCTAAACCCACCTCCGTACTATTTCTGTTCCCACTAGCACCCCGCCGCTCGGCGCTAGCGGAGCGCGTGCCACACGGCACGGGGAAGGCGGAAGCGTGGGGTCTGCTTCCAGATGCTTCCCTCTCTGCCGCTCTGGCAGCAGGAGCGAGCAGGGCTCGCCTGCCAAACGTGGTAAAACTCCGCTCCTAGCTCAAGCGAAATCTTGGCTTTGCTGAAAACCCGTGGCACGATGCCCATCCTCTTCAGCAGAGCCGGGCTTCTGGCTCTGTGGTGGTGATGGGGAAGGACACGACAGCCTGAAAAAGCGAGGAAGGCACCGGGCGAAGGAAGCAGAGACGCCGTGCCTGTGGGTGAGGAGAGGCCGTGAAGGAAGTCAGGTAGCAACAGATCTCAAGTCTTTGGTCTCACTCGGTGTGGTATATAAAGATGGATGATATTCACAACATTACTGAAATTATTTATTGACCAGAGTAGGCAAAACACCACGCTCACCATTCTATTTTTCTTTATTATCTGACGCAATTTATTTTTATGCCTAACCTGAGCCCTGTAACATTTCATCACTGTGCTCTTTGTCCCTCTTTACCCCAGTATCTTTTTTACTACACGTCATCCTCATTCATCATGTCATATTTAAAATTTAGACGGCAAGATCTCTTGGAACAAAGCTATATCTCACTGAAGCTCCTGAACAGAGCCTGCAGCACATCCTTCTTTGCATGCAAAATAATAAAATCAATACAAGTTTATTTCCATTGTTCTCTTCCTATAGCAAGAAATGACAGAATTAGTTTCCTCAGAATCTAATACTTTCAAGATATCATTTGATTGTGCCATCTTTGGACCCTCTACATTATGCAGTATTCCCTTCATTTTCAGATTGCAGGTCTTAAGAGAGCAGCTGAGGCAATTTCAAGGATCTTTTCCCCAAAATGCACTTTCCATCCTTCATCATCACTTCAGAAGCCAGAGTACCACCACCAGCTCTTCCTTGGTGAGAGACTACGGAGCTGCTTGCCACTTGCCACTTAGCTCACATCCCCTGCTAGTGACCTGCCTTCATACCAGACCTCAACCGTTGATTTTTCCCCTTCTTAGTTTTAATCTGTGACATGTCTCTCAACACAGAAAAAGCTTTAAAACACCAAACTTCTCACTTTGTAAATTCTCCTTCTTTTTGACGATGTGATCCAGATTCACAGCCTTATAAAATGTGTGATGGAAAGGGATATGAGAGTCATCTGGCCAACAGACCTTTCCAGAAGCAAGAGTAACTGTATCTACACCAATTCTTGCCTAATCTCCAGTGGCCCTGGAGAACTGGATATTCCTTTTTCTGTGGCAACCTTTCCCTTACTTGAAGACTGAATACCATGCTTGTCAGCTTACCAGTGCTAACTCAGCTCATCTCCTGTGATTATTTTGCTACCAGGCTTGACATTTCTGGGCATTTTCATGTCCTTTCCTTCATTTGTTTTAGATGTGGTTTGTTCTGCACCATTGCATGTCCAAGCTGCCTTCCTCAGGGAGCAGAGCTCTCAACTCCTGGCCCCAAAGCTGCAGCGTGGCATCCAAAACCTACCCCTCTTCCATATTATAGGTGGTGACTTCTTCCTAAGCAGACTGTTACTTATTCCCACCACTGTAACTGCCCTGGGACTTTAAAAATAAAGAGAAACAGAAGCTTGTAAGATGCAGAGGGGACTGGTAAACTCAGCACGCATAGTAATAACATTTTAACATGTATTAATTCACGCGCACATATTCTGCAACCCTCAAAAAATACCAGCACTTGAAAATCAATTCACAGAACACTAGCAGCCTTTGATGTTTTCCATACCCTTAGATGACTACCCTAACATTAAAGGCCAGGGGAAAGTCTGACAACTATCAGGGTGGAGAGTAAAGGCTGCAGAAGAAGATATTTACAGGGAAAATGAAATGATATGGAGTAGCACAGGCAAAGAGGGATTTTGGTAAAGTTTCCCTCTTATTCCTTCAGTATTACTCCCTAAACTACTGCTGAATTGCAAGGAGGGCAGGAGGTTTACTGATATGGTCATGTGAGTTTGTCACCATGTCTAATAAATTCTCCCTGTACTAATATGGTACATTAACAAATATAAATTTTATTCTAGTTCTCAGTAATTTCACAAGTGATCACAAACTAAAATAACATACTATTTAAATTAATAAAAAGAATCTGTAAAAGTTTTCTGAGAATTCTGTAATAATCTACGTCAACTATTATTGTTTAAAGTTGCTGATTTCATGTGAAACTATTTAGAAATGGAAGATAGTTTGAATGCAAAAGAGAGAAAGTTTATTTTCAAAATCTCAAAATTATAAATTTCATGTATCGTATTTTTCTGTAAAGTTCATCCATGAGGCTATGGCTTACCTTCTCTGTGTCATTCCCTCCTTTGTGTTCCTTTGCCAGACGTTCCAGGTGGAAGCAATAAACATCTTCCCTATCACAGTATCAGCTGCAGTGTTACTTTTTCAGAAGGAACCTTCTTTAAAGCTCTAGTGGTTGATTTGCAGCAATGCTGTAATTTACCCCAAGAAATGATTGGATAGATTGTGAAATAAATTATAGAAGAAACTGGGGTTTTTACTCATAAAAACTTCAAGATTTTCATTAATCTTTCCACTCGGAATTGTATGATAAATCAAAATCAGAGATTTTCATTAATCCAAATAAAAGAAAAAAATTAATCAGGTTAAGCAAAATACTTTAATAATTTATCCTAACTTAGATATTCTAGACTTTTTTCCTTTAGCCTCAGATTGCTGACATGAAAAAATGGTTTTTTTAACTTTGAAACTCTTAGCATGCAAAGTATCAATATTTCATTTTAAAATCTTTTGATCATTAGAGGCATGCTAAATATCAGTTGCCATTCATACCAAATGAATGCCAAATATGCCATTCAGCATATTCTCTGAACTCTCCACTTCTTTATTAATGCTTTAAATATAAGAACAAAACAAAACTAAAACCCAAAACAAATATCTTTCATTGAAAAATTTCTGTCTATCTATAGTAAAAAAAAAAAAAAAGTTCTGTAATTAAATTATTTCCCCTGAGAACATAGCAGATAAAATGAGAGGGGGGAGAACAGAGACAGTGAGAAAAGAAAAAGAAATAAGAACCTAGGGGCTGTTGGGAAGAGGTAGCACCTGACACGCTTTAAAAAACTGTATTCTGCTCCCACTGTGTCAGGTTAGCGCTAAATACCAAAGGTCAGGTTTTTTACTTTCTGGGAATCTTTCCCATGTCATGCTGATGCATTTACGTTTTACAGAAATTGCCACGTGACTGCTAGACTGGATGGCTAATGGAATACATGTTTAATAATGTGAAAGCTCAAAATCACTTAAGAGTGTTAAATGAGGTACCATCACCTCCCCTGCCAAAAAGGCTGCTAGTGGCATGTCAGAGACAACACACTTTCCAAATGAGTCGACTAGGAAACAACGGTGCCTCACCCTAGGAGGACAAGAAGATTCCCAGAAAAGAGGCTGCCTCGTTCAGTCACATCCTCCGCGTCTCACAGAAGTGCTGCCAGATGGTTACCTTGTGCAGAGGACTACATGGGAAGAGTGTAATACATCACTCACAGCTCCAGTGCCCTTATAAACCCAGCTTATCCAAGAAGAGACACTTGTAGCAGTTGCCAGTAGAATCAATAGACTGAAATTAATCATCTGCTGGCTGAACTTGGTAGGAGCCAACGTGTGCTGGAGTCAGGGGAAACACAAGAGTCGCACTTTTTATACGCTTCAGGATTGTCTTTGACAGTCTCATAGTCAACATAATTTGAGAACTCCATAATATTGTTCAGCTACGCCAAGCCTGAACGATCACTTTAGGACGTTTACATAAGACAAGGGCCGCCAGAGGACCTCCTCTCTTCCTTTTTCCCAAGGGGAAAGGAGGAGAATCGGATGTCCACTCTCACAGTTCCCAGTAGAGCATGAGGGGTCTAGCAGAAAGATGAAGGAAACCCAGGACTGGTTTCATCATAGTCTTCTTGTCTGATCTCGAGGAGTCAAGCTCTGTACCTAGTGACTCACTTTACCATCTGCTCAACATCATAGGAGTTCTGTGAGGATAAATACATTATGTGTAGGAGGCATCAAGTTACTACAGTGATGAAGGCAATATAGTATGTCGGTTACCAAAATGAAGGTGTAATTGTAGCTTATGCTACATTCTTCTGCAATAGTAGTAGAGAAAAGCCAGCATAGGCTTTAGTAGGTGGTAGCCGCCACAAAAAAAATGTTTTCCAAAGAAGCTGAGAAACTACATAAGAGATACTGATTCTACTTAGTGACAAACTTACTCACCTCAGAAGGAGAGACTCAGGTTCAATTTCCCACACCATCAGCTGTTTATTTACATAAACTGGAACAGCTTCAACAACAGAAATATAGGACAATCCAGAGTCAGTCCAGAAAGCACCCAGTAGGTACTCAGTTGGGCTGGGCTGTACTTGGCTTCAATATCTTCTTCTGAATAAGATGAAATAAGAAATTGAATCCATGCCTTTTGTGTTCCATGACAATTACTTTGTTTTTCAGTTTCAGTAATTTTAAGAAGTACCATTTTGATTTTTCCCTCCATAAAATATTTCTTTTTGAAATTACATCCTTGTCGCTTGTATCCTGATGAGCTTTTATTTCTTCTGTTGTGAGGAAGACAGTAAGGGCAGCTTTGAATCTGAGAGACAAGTACCATTTTGTAGTTTCTTCTATACATCACCACAGCAGTTTTTTATTTCACTCTGTTACTGAGAGCATCTTGACTGCTGAGGTATTTTTCCTGTGGTGAACACCACACTCTTCTCTTAATACCTGCTTATTATTTTTTAGTTCCATGGCTGTCCCTATATATAAAAAGTATGAAATGTTAAATTCTGCTGATGACTTTCAAGATGGACTGTCTGTGATCAAAAATTTACCTCAATCCGTGTCTCAATATATTTATCTACAAAAAAAATTAGAATAGCTGCCTCTATTCCCAGGGTTTGCTCAATCTTAATCATTATTTGAAAAGAGTTCCTAAAATTAAATGTGCCATACAAATGAAAAATATTTTCTTTAATCTTTCTGTTTTATGTTAGGTGTTTCTTTCCTTATTTGTTTATTAACCATGACTGTGAGATTATTGTTGGAAACTAATGAACAATTTAAATGTGTATTTATTTTATTTCTTGTACATGGATTTCTTTAGAGACTTTCCAAACAGTTATCCAACCTTTGAATAAGACTGAATTTTACTTTTTTACAGCCCACTGACAAGTCACTGGAAAGAAAGGCAAGCAAGCCTTGCTGCTTACCGAGGCTGAGCACTAACTGCCTAAATAAAAGCTATAAGTCCAACTTGGCCACGACCAAAGGAATTATTCCAATGCCTCAACACTTACTCCTTGAACTTAATGTGTCAGGCTGCCACCATGGGAACACTACCTTGGCCCAGTGTAATTGAATTACGAAGAGATTTACTTTGTGCCTTTTGTCTTTTTTCCGCCAACTGGTATCTGTATAGGTCTTACAGAAAAACAGTTTTGAGAGGAGACAATTTCCACAGAATAATGATTTCTCGTAATTTTCACAAATATAAATGCATATATTCTCCTCGTGGGTTTAAGCTCCTAAATTATGTTCCTTTCTTCAGGGTATTGACTAGTATAATACTCCTTTAATGTTCTGTATTTGGAAAAACTTTATAATTTTGAGGAAGGATTAGGTAAAAAATTAATTTCTTCTCTGAACAGCAAAGATGAAAGGAACCCTTTTTTCTCAAAATTTGAAACCCACATTTTTATTTGAAAAACAGATCAGCCAGTAGTGTTGGGAACCACTCAGTCCCGCTGTGCAAAGCTACGATGTAGCAGTGTGAAACCTGTCACTCCAATGTTTATTCATTCTTCCAGGCACTCAGCAGGTGGTAAAAGCCTTAAAGCATCTAAGTAAGCAAAAAGGGTGTTTGAATTACCATTTCATGTCATCTCTTATTTGGGCAAATTTCCATTTAATCTTAAAAAGCTGATAGCACTTTAAAAATACCTTTTTCTGTCCAATTTTTTTTTCAGATTACTTATCAGTAATTATAACTAACATGCTCTTCTCCCAGTTTGCGTTCCAGTTGCGTTCCAGTTGCAATCTTTAAAGGTCCTTCCAACCCAAACCATTCCACGATTCTGTGATTCTATGAAAATGATGTACACTTCAGCTAATAGCTGATCTTTGTTTGCTCACAAAGCTTAGCCTTTTTTCTTTTAATCTTTATCAGGATTATTCCTAGATATAGGAAAAATAAACCCAATATAACTAGGATTGAACAGGTTGAAACGCGTCAGGAGCTTGTGCGCTACAATGCAAGCATCTTTTAAACAGCAATTGTTAATGACATGATATGAGTAGCAGCAGGCCAATGGACAGCGATGCAACGGCAGCCTAACGTGGCTTACCGTGACAGTCTTCTGGGAAGACATCAGCTCTCAGGCCAGATAAACACTTAGGAGATGAGCAATGAGGACTGACTAGTTAACTAACGTGACATCTAGGTCTCCCTTCCCTGCACTATACCAGGCAAAACAGGACTTTGGCTACACTGATCAAACACAGCAAACAAAACCAGTTTTAAACTAGATGTCATGTGGCAATTTTTCCACATTTGTTTACATAGGCTATTTTAGTTCAGAACCAGGGATATGTTAATGTGAACTAAATTCAAGTGCAAATATAGAGGTGGTTATTGTTGGCTATCAACAGCTATGAGTGGTAAAGCTAACTCACTCACCCACTGCTGCAATTAATTTTTTAGCTTTCCACCATTGTGTAACAGGACCTGGGGCAGACCAATGCAGTAAAGCACCGAAAACTATTCCTGCAGAGATACAATATGCAGAAATTCTTCACTAGAGTTCGGCATTTGCCTGTTCGTCTCTTATGCATGCACTATATATATCTTAAGACACGTAGGTTTTGCAAGTACCAGGCTTTTTTTTCTCAAAAAGAAAGTTTAGTTCTAGATTTACCAAAATATTTAAGAAACTTTTCTCAAATTCATGCAGTGAATTCAATTGAAAAACATCCAGAAAGAAACTGTCCAGTTGTGTGTTTATGGATTTTAAATTAAACGCATTTTCATTTTACTACAGCTTGTTACAAATGCTTCAGTTTAACTCAGAAAATGTTAAAAACCACTTTGAAAATTTAATTAAACATTTTGAATCATCCGAATTATGATATTTTCCTTTTTTTTATTATTTTAAAACTGCAAACATCACTTTGGGGATGAATCAAAAATTTTTAGAACTTTTTATAATTTTACTGAAGAATATGAAAATCAAATATTTATAGAGATATACCTCAGATTAATCCTTCCAGAATTTTTAAAATAAAAGGTTGAGCAAGACTAAAAGGCATGATGCATTCTGATTCACATTACTTTGCATAAGGGAACTACAGACTCATATATAACCGAAGGATAGATAGACGTGCCAATATTCAGCCTGTTTAACAATTTCTTTGGATAAACAAGGTATTTTAGTCTCCAATGCTATCTTCGTAGTGCTTTTCCCAATTCCTTTCAGTAATAAACAAACCTCTTCTCCATCTTCACCACAAACTCCTACATCTAAGGTACATTCCATCCCACTTAGTTTAAAGAATAACACTTAAGAGAGAGTGTATTTCTAGCGACTCATTAGTTCTTGCCTGTTTTGCAGTAAAACAACTAATGGTCAAGGTTCATTAACGGCATGAAACATCCTCAGAAAGATGATAGCTGGAGCTACGGTTATTACAATTGTGATGTGAAAATTATTAAGGCAGTGTAGTCTTCTTTATGGATGAGTGTCATGTAAGATGTTCCTAATAATTAGTCAGAAAGGTTTTGGTTTTTACAGTTCAGACCAGCACACAGTTCACGACAGCACAGCAAAATACAACAGAACATGACTAATTAATGGCACTGCATTTACCTATTTTATTGTGAAAAAGCACTCTACTATTACTTACAGTAAACTATATAGCAGATATGTTATATAAAGGACTCAGCAATCTACATATTACTCACAGCGAAAGGCTGAGCTATAGATTAATTCTTTAGACTGCTTCAAGAAAATGTTAATAAAAGCTTTATATCCACAAATTGAAATCATACATTTCCTATTTTATGTTGCAAACAGCACAAAAATATTCAGTACTTTAGAGTTTTAACATTTTATTGGAGCTATATCTCTGCCCTTAGAAGAGGATTTCTTAAAAGAACGTGTCTAAGAAGTTTTCCAGTTGGTGAAAGGAAAAAAAGCAGCAGCAGAAATTTTCAGATTTTTAAAAATATGCTTTATAAAATATTCTATAAACCTTGCAACATGTCTCTTTATGTTTGCAGGTTTTATAGAATGTTATGTACTGGATATCACTGAAATAGGTGCAAATGTGTTTGTGAATGTGTATACTAGCAGATGGATGTATAAAAATGGTGTTATGCATGGTATCTCCTCAGCTTGGATCATCCATCAAAAGGATATTTCCAAGTGGAATACCAAGAACTCTCCAAATTTCCCAGTTTTGGTTCAATAATCCCATCTGACATCAGATCAGTTATCTTTATGGAGACAGAGCTGCTAGTGGCCCAGATTTTAATCTCACCTGAAAAGCAGGTATGGTTTGCATAGTAACTCTATAATTTTATGTGAGCAAAATCAAGAACACTACTCTTACAATGGCTTTAAAAACAATCTGTTTAAATCCTGTCCTTATTTGAAATATCAGAATTCTAAGGGATACAGCTCAGCTATTTTTGACCTATGATTTGCCTTATGCTCACAAATTCAAATCAATAGCGATGTGGCAGAATATTAATTTATTTTATAATAGGCCTATGTCAGCCAGTAAATTACAAATGTAATAATAAGAATTTTTTCCAGCATTCATATATATTTTTCTAAAATACTAATTAGTTTTTAAAAGTTAACAGCAGCAAAGTGATCGGTGACTAAGAAAAAGCTGCATCCATATAAGTTTTATTGTCCAGCAGCTCTAGCTTTTAACTTGGGGGTTTTATACTGCATCAGACAAAAGCCCAGAACTAATTAACCATATCACCTCACCACATCAGCCTACTACTAACTGTGAAGTTAAGTATTTAACTTGTAAGGTTTTACCTGTATACATTTTTAATATATCACAGTATGTATACATACATGTAGCTTATCTTCAATGCAAGCTTTACATTTTAATCAATACAAAATCCATTTTTCTTATTTCAAAAATGCCATCCAACTTACTATCAACTGTAAAAGAATTCATGATGCACCATTAAACTTGGGGGTGGAGGGACTGTTCTGATACATGGTTTTCTTCAAAGAGACCTTTGTATGTTTTGCATTCATGGGTATAATATCCAGCAATTAATCCTAAGTTAAACAGAACTGGGAATCTTGGGTTTCAGATACTCACAAAATTTCAGAGCAACAATTTTACAAGTAAAGGAAAAAATCAATTGGCATCACAGGCAAGGAATAACAGTGTATTTTAGGAGGGAGAGAGCAATGAACTACTATATTTTAATCCCATATACTTTGACCATAGGGGGCACATGCTACCAAAGGAAGCATTGGCCTCCCCATGAGACTGCATCATTAGTGTGTTTTCCTTACAAATAAAATATGGAACAGAAAAAAATAAAAGGTAATAGTTATACATTAGTATGACCAATAGTTTCAGATTTCATCTGAAACCAGAAATGCTCAGCTCATTTAATTTGCAGCAGAAATTCCAAGAACATTACTTTTCATTATATACATTTAATAATACCTGGATAAAAGATGTCTATGCTACAGTCTTGTGGAAAGCAGTGCCTTAGAGATCATTGTTAATTTTGAAAGATTCACAATGTATTGGATTATTCTGAGTGAAGAATTCATGTCTGTGAGCAATTGCAACAAATGGCACTCAATTTATCATATATGTTAACATTATGTAATATAGATAATCTGATTTTATTTATCTTAATATAGAATCATTAGAATCATAGAATTATTAAGGTTGGA
>NW_009197131.1:0-41849 GCF_000690835.1 Fulmarus glacialis
GGTGGAATCTCCCTCCAGCGCCCGACACCTTGCCCTCCCCCCTTCCCCACACGTCTTCGTCCAGCGCCGGGGCCGTGGCACGGAGGCGGGCTGGGCTGGGTGTAAACAGGCCCGGCGGCCGGGTCAGCGGGGAAGGCCGCTGTAGGCTGGAGCGGATGCCTGCCCGGGGCCTGGTTGCAACCACTCTTCCCTCCCACGGAACCCAGACCTCCCGGCGTTTTGCACGTCCCCAGCCACATCCTTAGCCCTTAGAGCAAGCAGCAAGCACAAAGTAGTAGCCTGTTCTCGCTGGGCGTGCAGTGCCCTGGAGGACTGACTGAGAGCGGACGTCTCAGCAGGTGCTGCGGAGGCAGGGCTGGGCAAGCATGAAGCATTCACCTGCTTCGTGGTATCCACCCAGTTGTTGGCAGGGAGCTTTTCATCAAAGACCTAGTGCAGCTGCTCTGTTGACTCTCCTTCAAAATAAGAGCCTGGATTTAAAATAAACTGCTAGTTCAGAAGATACGTGTGAACAGCCATAGTGAGTCTTCCCCTCTTCCTCACAACGGACACTCAGTCCTTGAAGGGCCTCTCCGAAGTCCTAATGAGTTGTCTCAGTGATCATTGTACTTCAGTGGCACCTGCCCTGGGCAAATGTGCAGTATCTCCACTGTACATCACAGTCAACTGTTTACACCAGTTAACACATGCAATTTTGGCTTCCACCTTCTCCTGCAAGTAATCTTAGAAATTACGTGGTCACCATTCCTATTGGGAAGGAGGCTTCTTATTGAAAACAGAGTATATGAAGTTGGCAATTCTCACACCCGAAAAACCGAAGGTAGCTACCTTCTTGCATACTGCTTCTTTATCAATCTCTTAGAAGAATCAAAACCATGAGCTCTTTCAGGAGTCTTATATTAGCCTTTTCTTCTGTAAATGAGTAAATGATCCAGAACAGTTCTTGTAGAATAGGAAGAAGTTTTTTGACTATTTGATCCTTGCAAACCACATTGATTTAACCATGTGTTATACAGGTATTTCAGTTAAACAGAAGAATAACGTTATTGGGGAATTCTTCCCAAGGCAGCTAGGAGAATATACAGTTAATTGTTACACTAACAATTACGCAGTTAGGTTGAGAAAACAGCAATAAGTGTTACAGTAAAAACACGCAAGAAAGTTATGTTTCTTCAATAGGTCAATGCAAATAAAGTTATTTTTTGGGATGACGGTTGTCTTTCCAAGACACGATGCCCCAAAATACAGAAACACTTTTACATTCCCTCAGGCAGGAGGCAGCATGTGTGCTAAGTACTGATATTAATAATTCAATTAAATAATATTTTGATGACTTCAACTCCGTCCCTTTGCTTCATTCTTGCCAGTTTAGCTTTCAGCTTTCATCCCAAGTGGGAGAGGTACCAGGAAGCTGCTTAAAGGGCTACATATTTTTGGGATTCTTTGTTAATGTTGAAGTGGAAGCGTAGCTGAATAACTTATAATTCTGGAGAAATGTACGCTGAAGACAATACAGGAGGTTAATGGCAAGCTGCAAATTTTTATAACCTAATTTATACTCCTTAAATTTGTTTTCATTTTATTTATTTTATCCAGTGACTCAGCTTTTTTATCCTCATGAAAAAGATGAGCACTTAAAATCTGTTGCAGCAGTTAGAAACCTTATCAGTCAGTAGTACTTTCCAGTGATGCTTTTTATGCAACTGTCTGCACAGGTAGGCTTCATGGTCAGATAAGAATAAGAAAGCAGATAAGAATAAGAAAATTTTGTGTCTTTGATTGACATGAACCTCTTTAAAGTTTTATGCATTTTTCTCATCTTTTATCTCCTTTTTTGCATTAAGTGATGAGAGACTGATGGAAATTAAATTGCTCTTAGTCAGGGTGAGGCAGATGGTGAAGAGCTATGGGCTATCCCAACATTATGTGGATTTTCAAACTTAAATTTTTTCAGAGACACAGTGGTCATTGTAATTTTTGAGAGTGGCTGAGAATAAAGTGCAGATTGGTGTGAATGCAATGCTTAATTGAGTCTTTTTATCAAGGGGAGAGGAGGTTGTGTTGCTTCTGTTCCATCACTTAAAAAAGCATTGCTGTCTGAATATCCAGTGTGCATGAAGCAGACGTTGCTTGAACTTTATGGCTGTGTAACTGACCCCAAAACAAGTGCAGGAAGTGGTTTATACAGTAATATTATGAATGCCAAAAACCATCCAGGTTATTAAATTGTTGCATATGTTTCCTGTTTAACTGTCCTTCACAGTCACTTTAGCCTTGCTCAGTGCCACCATTCTCAGAAGGTACTTTTTGAAAAGCAGCAGTGCCCTGTATGTTGATAAAGTGCCAGACCATGCAGCAAAGTGCTAGGTAAAAATCACAGTTTAGGTGTTTGAATTACTCCAGAAATAAATGGGATTCCTTCTTGCTTTTCCATAGCAGCACAATTCTCAGGCATGGAAGACTGCAACTCTAAAACTCTTTGGAATCTATTTATTCTTATAGTTGTTTTTTTTTAAAGCATGTTTGTAACTGGATTGTGTTTGTTGGAAATGCAGATGTGGTTTGTGATAGGCTTGCATTGTGGGTCCTGTGAACTTAAAAATTCAGATGATGCCAATGAGGATAGAAGTAGTACAGTGATTCTGGACAGCACACTAAAGAAGCTAAATTTCTGACCTGCAATACAATAAAAATTAGAAGGGTTTTGGATGACTTGCTCATATTTGTTCTCATTTCTTTATGATTGAGAGTGCTGTGCTAGGTCATGATTCCGCATCTGATTGTACTTACCGACTTCCCTGTTTGAATTAAGCTACATACAACTCTGTATTGGTAATAAGAGATACACTGTGCTGTAAACTGTATATAATCAGGTGGCTGGATGCTCTCTGCTGTAAAAAAATATACTCCTTTCAATTCGGTCATTATTTCTAGGTGAACACTGAACTTACAGTATCAATATGATACTTTGGCTTTTTACCTTTGTACCTAGCAGAAAGAGAGGTAGCGAAGCATAAAACACATAATTTCTGCTGACCAAGGTCAGCAGCAGAGTACAAGGAAAGAGACAATGTCTTCCAAAACAACCCAACAGGAAAAGTCAGACTGGCAAACTGGATGGGTAAGCTGGGTTTCCTCCCTTTTATTTTGATGCTATTGCTAGTGAATAACTGGGATTTTGCAATGGTCACTCTTACTGAAGAGAGAAACAGATGTCTGTTAGCTTAAGCATGTAAATGAAGGGAAGAAAGGGCTATGTGTTATTCTTCCTGATTCACTACACTCAGAGGGCTAGGAGCTTTTGAGTCTTAAGATAGTGGGCTCTGATTTATGCTATGCTAGTTAAACTAGTTATGAACTGGCAGAGGCCTAGTGTCTGAGTACTAGTCTAGCGTAACCTGTTCCTATCAAGTTGTGCCTGTGCGTGTGTATGTATTCAGTCAGGGAGAAGGGAACAGTACTGCACAAGAACTTGCCTTCCAGCTCTACGGAAGATGAGCATTCCCCTCGGCTGCCCACAGGGGTTCAAAATTTTTATGCTATAAGCATGTAATTAACCACAAGGAAATTAAATGTGGTATGACCTTGTTGCTAACCAGTCACTGCCAGAGAGCAGCAAAGGTGGGCTGATCTACAAAGGAAGGTGACCTGGGAGCCACGAGTGACAGTAAGGCGGGCAGGGGTTGTGACCTCAGGGACAAGGAGCACAGTCCCACAGTATCCCAAAAAGAGGAGCCGAGCAGATCCAGTGATGTTAACTGGGGTCAGCCAACAGTTGGTCCGGTGATTGCCAGGCAAGTCCATAGGAATAAGGCAAGTCTGATGGTAGGCCAGGACATCAAATTAGGAAGGCAAGATAGGGATCATCATGGTAAAAGGCCAGGTATAGGCATACCTACAATACAGTTAAGGCGAGGGCCTGAGCATAAATGCAGCTCCTGAGCTAAGGGGCAGAGGCCCTCGGCAAAGCTTCTTGCAGCTCTTTCTCCCAGCTTTGCTGTTTTCACAGCAGTCTAATTCAGTGTTATACAACTGTGCCATATTAGAGCTGACTTTGAGCCCAAGCAACTAAACCCCTGGCAGGGTGTGTATGGGGACAGAAAGGTTGCAAAGCCTGTTGGTGCGCTTGGGGCCCTGACACTCATTTCCTTATCTTTCACTCAGCCTGTTTGGATTTTATTGTATTTGCTGTGACCTTGCTGTGAAAGCAGTTTGGAGTGGTTCTCTAGGGTCTGGAGTGGAGTCAATTCTCTGCTGTTTATCCAAAAAGCACCACCATTAACTTTAGTGGGAGCAGTGCTTGAAGAAGGACTGAGATATTAATTAGCTAAAATGTGAAATGTGTGGCTGCGGCCAATAAATGCATTTCATTATTATGGTTACAAAATCATAGATCAGTCAGGCAAAAAATGAGGTAGAATCCTGTAATAGACTAATGTGCTTTTTCCCAAGGCACTGCTTGTTCTATGAAGTCTGGTTTTGCTTTCAAGAATAGGTATGTTTGTAGAGGTTGTGGTTTTACAGAAATGTTAAAATTTCAACTAATTTTAACTTAATGACGACTCCTTGTTTTCCCCAGCTTTTATTGCTGAGCACAACATCATATGGTATGGGATATCCTTTGGGTCAGTTGGGATCAGCTGTCCCAGCTGTATCCCCTCCCAACTTCTCATGCACACCCCAACCCCTACTCACTTGCTGGGCAACCTGAGAAATAGGAAAGGCCTTGATGCTGTGCAAGCACTGCTCAGCAGTAACTAAAACATCCCTGTGTTATCAACACTGGTTTGGTCACAAATCCAAAGCACAGCAACATATGGGATACTAAAAATAATCCCCAGCCAAAACCAGTATACTCGTATATTTTAGTTGTCCAATAATGATACTACAAGTGCTAACACTGATAACTAAGTCATCTCTTAAAGAAAGAAAAATAATGTACTTATATCCACATGCCAATACCCTGGATAGTAGAATGCGAGAGAGAACACTGTCACTTTTTTCTCACAATCAAAATAGAAAAAAAAGAGCTACCATTAGCTTAAAAGAAGCCTGTCGGCAAGATAATTATTATGAAGGTGAAGCCAGTATGGTTGAGTTCAGTTAATGCCATGAATATATTTAAACTGCTCAGAGGGAAAGTTAGGCTAGTTAGGGGAATCTGACAGTTTATGTTGACCCTCTTCTGAATACTTGCAAAATCTACTCTTACTGAACTTTAATTGACTTCTGTATGGGACAGAACTTCATTTTTAGAAACAACCACTCTGCCTTTATTTCCTGTAATTTCTTTCCCAGAAAGCTGACGTAGCTCCTAAGAATGAAATGGCTAACAGAACTAAAGCAATATGCTTCTAGGGTAAGCAGCAGCTGAGCTATTCTAGGAAAGTACAGACCAACAGGATGAGTGGTTTTAACTTTAAAACCTATGTAGTACTTTCTTTTTCTGTACTGGGATATCACGTATTTCATCACACTGCTAACAACAGAACAAGAAGTTTTTCTTGTTTCGTTGGTTTTTGCATTGTATTTTATTTGTTTTTTAAATAATTTGTCTTCTTTAATTGATTTTTTGTTTTCTTCCTGTGAGATTAAATTCAATAAGCTAACCCAGGTTTATCCTTTCAGCCATTGTTCTATTGTCCCATCTCAGAAATTCACAATGCTGGAGAAATTGCAAGGATCCGTGAAGAATGCAAAAAGCAGTTTCTGGTACAGAGGTGAGTGATCCAAACTTGTTCTTATCGCACTGAGAATGACTTCTTGATGTAGTTACGCAAAACTGGCTGCAAAATGCCATGCCATTTATTGTAATACATTGAGTTTTGTTGGAATATTATTGTGGGTTAACTGTCACCTTATTTTAAGTTGAGCAATATGTTATTATAGGGTTAATTGAATTATTTGCACAATCATTGTAGGTAAAGGTGGTTGAATTAAGCTCTTGTTTAATATGAACTTACTTTAACAATCATGGAGTTCGTTGTATTCTTGAAGTCCATTATTGAAACAACCTTAGGAATGTTTTACTTTATTACATACTTATTCTTGCCTTTGAATGAAAGACGGGCATGGCTATGTGTGTTTGGTTTGTGAAACTCTTTAGGTATTAGGACATCAAAAAGATTAGTTACTCAGTGTTTTAGTGCCTTTTAAGTCCACCATGTCAGTTTGTATCTAAATTATACATATTCTGAAAGAAGATTGAAAAGGGTTTCAGCATTTAATCGGAGCTGCTGTCACTACTAGTGTTGCAGTACTGAGAGGAGATACTCAGATGGTGGAAGCTATTATTTAATAAATATATATAATGCATTAGCTCCAAATGCTGCAGCATGCCTGATGTCTGGCACTGTGTGAATACATCCTTGGTTTGAAAAGATAGTAATCTGAATGAGCAGATGCAATAGGTGATTAAGACAGTACACAATGTTAATGTTTAGATGATGAGTAGTGTGTTTAACATTATAAACATATAAAACATTTAACATACAAAACATTTAACATATAAGAGAATAATGTATTTAACAAATAGGTAAGAAGTTTTGGCTGATACCAGATACACTCCATTTTATTTTTACAGCTCTTCCTTTGTCTCTTGGGAGCATGCTTGTCACCCAGGGGCTAGTCTCAAAAGGTAAATATAACAAACACATGGTGGTCCTAAGTTATGAAGTTGGGACTCTGGAATTACTACTGAAATGCACATTTCCCTAAGGCCTGCTATTTTCAAGATCAACATTCCTCTCACTCATCACCATCATTGTTATAGTGATTTGATCATTATGTATGCATTGCACAGTCGTTCTTTTGAAAGAACATGAACTGAAAAGAGAATTCACAAATTCAAAGACTGGTGGCTATATTCTGTCACCATCATCACATGTATTTGAGTAGAGTCTTCACTGGGGCTGCTTGTAGGGCAAAGCATCGTACAACCTGAGCAGGGGCATCAGATTCAGGTACTGTATCTCTAACTGTTGGTTTATTTGAAAAATGCTGGCAGTGTTTTTACAGTGACCATGTATCAATATGAATACAGCTTTGGTGCAAAGGGACAAGGAGTACTGCCAAACTGAGGAGACAGAGAGCTTTTCATAGAGATAGCTTGCGATCTGCAGGCTAACACAAAAGAGAATTGTATTCCATTTATGTGGTGGATGAGCCTGGTTCTACACATTGCACCTTGAGTTTCCCTTCTGGGCATCTTGACTAAAGTAAGGTTGGGGTTAGCGTTTTGGGTAAAGAGTGAAGGGCATCCATCCTGAAGACTGCTAAGATGGGTGTATCCTACAGGAGCAAGTAAGACAGTCCTTCAGCGTGCATCAGCAGCCATTTACAGCAAGGGCAGGTAGGAGAAGAGAAAAATCACAGGGCCTGAAGCAAGAAGCAGAAAAGAATTCAGGGGCTATAAGGGATGGGTGGTGGGAGACAGCAAATGGAGGACGTGGAAATGGCTCAGCCTTTTCTCACTGTGTGTGGTTGCAAGCCCCTTATTTTGATCCAGCCACTACTACCATGTTTCTTCCTCGTCACATTCTTTTTTTTTACTAAGATGATCAAGAGGACTAGAGTAGAAAACCTAGAAGCTGTGCTATACCATAAGAGGCTGATGTGGGTTCCCTGTTGCACCCTTGACCTATAAGCTTGTGGGAGACGGGGAGGGAAGGAGCAAGGGAGTGTGTGTGAGGGAAGGCAAAGGTTTACATATTTGAAAAGGGGTGAGCAATGATAGGAAGGGCACTGGGGTTGTCTCCGTAGCTAACATGCCACCCTCTGGCACAGGTACTCTTAGTTTCTCTCCATTGTACTTGCACATTTCTTATCAGCTGTGAAATCACAAATGCCCATATTAAATAATCATTACTGTGTGTCAACAGTCGGAAGAGGGGGGGCTGTTTAGAAACAAAAAAATTGTGTTCCTCCCTCCCCTGAAAGACCCAATTTAAAATTGCATAGATGCCTGTGGGCGAAGGCCCTTGCACTTAGCATAGACTGAATGCTCCTCTGTCTAAACACTCCCCTCTGATGACTGCATGCAGTACACTGACTCTAGAAGAAGCTGGAGCTTCTGAGCCTCATTAATACGGTCTGAATGCGTGTAACAGTGCAAACAGTGTTCACTTCCCTTTGCCGTAGCAACCTTGCTATGTAGAGCCCTTCTCCACAATATGGCACTCCTCTGCCAGACACAGACACTTGCAGAGGCATAATGGTTCCACCTCCTGGTGTTAACTGCGGGTACGTGGATTTTGGTAGGTTTTCGGTTTGCATGTTCAGCACACTTTATATTCCTCATAAAGGCCGAAATGTATGATCTCTCCTCTCCAGAGGAGGAGGCTAGGTATCTGTGGTACAGTTTAACACGAGTTTAATCAATAGCCACAGAAAACTACTGAAGAACAGTTTGGGCCTGCTTCTTGCAGCTCAAGGAGCTGGACCCTGAGTAAGACATTTCAGTTCGCTATTGTATTTGCAAGACTGGTTTGTGCTGAAACATAAGCCACCTTCTCCTCCTCCTGCAGTGCTGCAGGTGTCACCAGTGGCAGCCATACTGCTTTCGTGTAGATTTACACTCCGAACCCCTGCCTGAAGTTAATCCTGCAAAGCCCAGATTTTTTTCCTCCTATGACCCTAGGACTGCACCAAAACAGATGCACTAAGAACTAGTAGAATGGAAAGTGCCCTGATGTTCCTAAATCTGAGTTAGTGGACTTACAAGATTTTTGTACAGTCTTCACCTTCAGAAATGCAAAAGCTTGTAGGAAAAATACTGTCTTTGGTTTTGAGTGCTGGTGAGTTTTTCAAATGAGTAAGTTTTCTGACTATTCTCTTTTATTGTAGGCATTTTCTCAGCAAGCCCAAGATTTGGTGCATTACCTAAGATGGCAAGTAAGTTGTACCCAATTCTAAAAAGAAAAGAAAGGTTATTTACAGGCAGTCTGCAAACCTTAGATGCATCTCTCTGAATCTCCTTTCAAACTCTTCCTTTTTTGGAATTTATGAGATGTTACCGCAGTGCTTTAGGAAATCAGAATTCTGCTGTGTTTAAAAATAAATGTTTGCAATAAGGTTCGTTTAATGTAGATGTTTTCAGTAGCAGCTTATATTTACTTAATATATCCTCACAAACTGGTAAAAACTCCGATTTCACCTTTGTTTTATAGATAATGTTAGCCTCATTGATCAGCCACGCTTAGCAGATCACACAGCTTATGGTATCAAGAGGCCATCACAGTATATGTAAAATAGTATGTTCCTTTTCGTATGTTCATTTGATTTATCTTAACTGTGTAGTTCATGACCGCGTTGATAAAGAAAACAAATAAAAGCACAGAAACTGTACAGTAAGTGGCTCTTAAATGGCAAGAAATTAAGTTGATTCCCTCTTCAGCAGAAGTTCAACAGAAAATTGAGGATGTTGAAGTAATATTTTTATCCTGACCCTGTGATAAGTGAAAGCCCCAGTGTGATAGTATGGCAGGCTGATGTTCTGGCTTCTTAGAAGCCCTGAGATAAGTGTTAAAATTGCGATCATCAGAAATACCACGGTGTGCATACCAGGGCAAGAGAAATTAGTGCTGACACTGTGACTTAATTTCATTCTGGGCTTTCTCTATAATCTCTTCCTCTGAGTCTGAAGTCTTGCAATTCCAGGTGAATATGTATCCTTTTCCTGTCTGCATTGTTTTGGACCAGTTGCTATGTCTCGCGATAGGTAGCTGGTTTTCAATAGTTATTGAAATCATCCCTGTAAACCCTGTATAACTTCACATGTGTTTGCAATGTGTTTTGAGAAGACATGCTAGATACATTAAAATGTGATTAAAATGGAGCCAATTGCAGACTCTTGGTTTACGCTCTTGTGTTAACAATGTTTTGTTATCTGTCTTTATAGCTGCTAGCGTCTTAGGTTTTGCCATTGGAAAAAATGTCATACATAGGAGAATGCCAAAAAAAGTTCCAGAAAATTGGTATTGTACTATTTGGTCCACAATAAAAAAGGCTTGTGCTTATTTAAATCATTAATCCTAGATCAAAATAGTCTTTACAATAGTAAAAATAATATGCAGCAAAAGTATGAATTTAAATTTTGTGATCAAATCATGAGGTACTACTCTTATATTATTAGGCTATATATGTCAGTATTAGAAACTACTAAAGATTCTTCAGAAAATGCAAATTAAACTCAGTGTAATAGCTGTTATTAGGAAATCCATTATTTAAATGAAATTATCATACTTTTAAGTGTGATGGAACAACAGTTACTAGTTCTCTTTTCATTTAGTATTGTGCCTCTAAGTGTCTCATGATCTTCTATGATATCACTCATCTCTTTGAGTCCTCCTTTATACCATACATCCGGCCAAATACACTGCAGATTTTTTTTTACACTATCCTCATATTTTAACAACAATTTCAATCTCAACCCACATTCCAACCTCCTCCTCTGTGGTTTTGCCCAATCTCATACTGGGTCATGCCAAACCATGAAGAGCACAAACTGCAAGGGTATTTTTTCCACCTTGCAACTCTGACCATATGATAGATCTCAATGGTTGCCTCCTGTCACCTGTCACCTCCATGTTTTAGTCATTGTTTTCTAAACTTCATATAAAGTACTCTTTCCCGTCAAATCACACTCTGACTTCCTTCCAGGCTCCTCCTTCAACGGCCAGTACTACTTTTCATTCCCAGTATGGCTTCTCATATGCACCTTTCAAACACAAAATGCATTTCCAAAAATCCTACCCGCAAAATTATTCTCCTCTGTCTTTCCACATCTTTCCCCCAGACCAATGTGAGCTTTTATGCCTATGAGAATGCTGACTAATAAGGGGAAGCTTCTTCATTGTTCGTATGTCTCTCCACTTCCATTGTTCCCCAGATAACAAAGCTACTTTCCTCACATGGTGTTACTCAAAGTGGCTATTTGTCACTCTTTTGTATTACACACTTTGCTCCTAACTCTGTTTGCTCATTATTGATAGGTACAATGGCAAGGACTGTCTTTTCCTGCTTAGAAAATCCTATTATATTTTGGTCATTGCTGGAAATGGTAGTTAAGACTAATAATTAATGGGGTTTTATTGGTTGAGACATTAAGATGTCATCTTTTGCAGTTTATGTCCTATAAAGCAGTTACAACAATTGGAGAACATAGGCAAGAGATTACTTCTTCAAGAACATTTGCCAGCATGCTATATGGTTGTGTTAGAAGAAATCCAGCAAAATTCTTGAATACTTTATCTGCTTTCAATATTGTAGGCATTGTCATCATACTTGCAAAAAATGTGAAGCAAAATTAGGATCAAATGAGCAAGAAGGTTCAATTCCTTCAGCATCTTAGTCCCAGGTAGGCAACCTTGAAATTTAAAATAAATTCTCATTTTATTTTCCATATTGAGTGGTATTTTTGTTTGAAACCTTTGAACAATATCGTGAAAATCATGGATTTTAATAATGGATTAAAATCTGAGCATTAGTCAAGGAAATATTCTCTATCTATGGTTTGTAATTAAATTTGTTTGTTCATTTTTACCTTATATACTTTCATGCTAATTTTAAATCCCCCATTTCTGAGGAATTTCTGCTTTAGCTGTAACAGAGTATTGTTTATTCACCTAATTGGAATTAATTTGGATGGACTACTTGTATGAAAACAAATATAACTCCTTTCAATTTCCAACTTCTTTGCTTAAGAATCAAAATAATTATGGATAATGTTGATATTTTAAAATACATTGAAATATTGAGAATCTAAAAGCAGACACAGCTGGGGGTGGGTTTGTTTGTTTATATGGTGGTGGTGTTTTTTTTTCATCCAGTACTGTGGCTTGGCCAGAGCCTTACTGAGGGTAGTACAAGAGTGGTGCTAGAGCAACTGCCTGCCGGGGCAGGGGAGACGCGTGGCCCGTGTGATGTTTTCACCCCAGAAAGGGGAGAGTTCCCTGTGCGAAAAAGGAGAGTTTAGAGGGTGGAAAGCAGGGGAGTATTTAAAAGCATTTTCACTCTTAGTCTATGAAAAACAGGCCAGCAGCTGGGCTTTTTAAAAGCATTTTCACACATTCTGCTTGTGGTAAGCTGTGGCCTACATTTCTCACAGGCAGGAGAATGTGTGAAAGTGTTTGCAAATAGCTTGGCTGCCTGCAAGAGAGGAGAGCAGAGGGCCTGTTTGAAATCCTGCTATGTGAGTTTGTTATGGCTCTAACTGTAGCTTGGAACAAAAGCCTGATGCAGAAATTGTTGGATTCAGTCTCTTTGGCATATATGATGTAGGAATTTAGACAAGGATATTGATAATGGTCCCTTTCTTGCTCTGAAGTGCACGGCTGCAGACAATCTATGAGGAGTATCCTAGCAGAACCTGTTTACTTACCCAGAAGAGAGTTTTTGATGGATTTTTACTATGCAACAATACATTGTGGCAGTAAGGATTGTCCTGAAAGAAGCCATTAGAAAAAATTCCTGGTTTTAATCAACTTTGCCACTGCTTGAGCATTTTATATCAAGAGCTGCAAGTGCTCATCCACTAGCAGAAAACGGCTTAGGCTCACCTAATAGGGTTGCTGCCAAAATGGGCAGTGCTTCTCTTGTGCCAGCTATAGAGATCATGAAGCACTGTGGACGTCCAGATCAGCTTGCTGCTCTAGCTGGGTATCAGATCCATAAGGAAAGGGAAAAAAAAAAATCAAACCTTTCTGAGGGGTAACTTGCTAGTGCCAGCACGAAGGAGGGAGCAAGCCAGGCAGATAGTTGTGAATGAATGATACCGTAAATCCATTAGCAGTTGTGAGCTTAATTAAACCCTTGAATTACTGTGCTGATTAAGTGCTTTTGAAGATTTTCTCTTAAATAAATGTTTGCTTATGTAGACCAGTATCCTCACCTATTATTTCAAATAAGGACCCCAAAGCATATTTAATTGAGGACACTCATTTACTAGCAATTACCTGTGTAGTGGAATCAAATGTTGATGGTGGGATTTACCTCCACTGTTTGTCAGAGCTGAAGCTTGCTGAATCTTAAATCCAAACACATTTTCTTTTTCAGCTTTTTCCCTTTTTCAGCCTTCCTCTGTGAGCTGACAATATTTTTTTCTGGTGTATAAGTACCAATTAGCTTTTAAATTAATTCCAAATTGTCTCAAATGCAAAGGAGTCTTGCAGCTGTATGAAGGGGTGAATGCAGGATGCCAAAGGCCCCTCTGTTTGTTTTCCTCCTGCAATGGGTCCTGGAATTTCTGCTGTGGAACCTGTTCCTTGTTCCAGCTCACATGTTCATCAAAGACCTTGATTGCTGCACTTTTTACCAGCCACTTAGGTCTTCTTGTTTGTTTTTTGAAAGGGCTAGAAAGCTTAGTCAGAACTGTAGTCTGAAAACAAATGTAAAACAAGTGTATTTCTTTCAAATTTTAATTGCTGGAAGGAAAAAGCCATTATATTTGGGCCAGTGTGATATTTTAAATTTGCCAGAAATCAGTTTTGATGGACAGGTTTTAGAAACTTAGAAAAATAAATACTGTAAGCATTTTGTTGTTTTCTGTATTGTTAAACAGTGAAAATAATAACCTCCTAACCTCTTTTACGTCTTAATAAAAATTCTTAATTTAACATGCTATGCTCTAAAAATGTACAGAGACCCTACTGAGTGCATCTCACCGCTATCCACGCTAAGCGTACATCGCAAGCTCTGGCATTGCCTAGGAGGACCACCCAGATAAAATTATACTCATGTTGGTGAGTCCAAAAGTAATGTCTTTTATCCTCAGGGACTTTGCAGAGTTCTCAGAGAAATCACAAAGAAGCTGCACATTTCACAACAAAAACAAGGTGCCACTCAGCTAAATAATGGGTCCTTTCATTCCATTTACAGATGTGGTGAAGGTGATAAAAGTCTTATGGATCAGCTTTTTCTTTCAAGGCTTTATTCTGTAGAGAAGAAATAATATCTTTGGTTTGGTGTAAATCAGCTTATTCGAAGTAGTTGCTTAATGTTGCATAGTTCATTCATAGTGAATACCAGTTTCTTGTAATGCAGTTTTTGGTTTTTCCTCTTCTCAGCATGTTTTTGTTCATTTTCCTCCCTTCAGTGCAGTTTAGCTCTTAGTCCTGAAAAATTACATTTGTCTATTGTACTTAGATGCTGGCAAGACTTCTTGTAGCAAGCAAAATGGCATACACTGGAATGTTTGTCTTCTGTATCAAAAGGAGAGTGCAAGGATGTTTAAATGATTTTGCACAGTTAAGGAGCTATTCAGTCTCTAAGCTGACTCCTTGTTTATGGACTGTTTTAAGAGTACTAAGCTAGAAGTTCATTAGGGTATTGTCACACTGCAGTCACTGTGCTGAACCAACTTTTAATAGGCCAGTTTTACATAAAAGTCCACATTGTCAGGGATATCAAAAGCGCATGCCATATTCATAGTAAACAAGAAGATACAATATTTTGGAACAGTTTATGGTCTGTACACAATCTAAGGCTAGGAGATGTTGAGAAAAAAATAGATGGCACATGCTTTCTACAAACAGCATGACACACAAACTTCCATGAAATCTCTCAGGAAATCAAAAGCAGACACTTCCCCTAAACACAGTGATGGTGTTCACATGGAAATCGAATGTACAGCTACTGAAAAGTTTGGGCTTCACCGTCAGTTGATGAAGCCTGTCTTCTATTGGGGTTTTTTTTGTTTGCCTATGGTTAGTACCCCTCTTTTGAACCAGCTTCTTTGGGCATCTTTACCTGGGCACAAAGAGATTGTGCAAGCAGGATATACAGAATGTAAAAGTATAAAGTAACTATTAATTGGTGTCATGGTTTAACCCCAGCTGGCAACTAAGCATCACACAGCCGCTTGCTCACTCCCCCCTCAGGGGGATGGGGGAGAGAATCAGAAGGGTAAAAGTGAGAAAACTCGTGGGTTGAGATAAAGACAGTTTAATAGGTAAAGCAAAAGCTGCGCACACAAGCAAAGCAAAACAAGGAATTCATTCACTACTTCCCATCGGCAGTCAGGAAAGCAGGGCTCCACCACGTGTAACGGTTACTTGGGAAGGCAAATGCCATCACTTCGAACATCCCCCCCTTCCTTCTTCTTCCCACAGCTCTATATGCTGAGCATGACGTCATATGGTATGGAATATCCCTTTGGTCAGTTGGGGTCAGCTGTCCCGGCTGTGTCCCCTCCCAAATTCTTGTGCACCCCCAGCCTACTCGCTGGTGGGGTGGTGTGAGAAGCAGAGAAGACCTTGACTCTGTGTAAGCACTGCTCAGCAGTAATGAAAACATCCCAGTGTTATCAACACTGTTTTCATCACAAATCCAAAACATAGCCCCATACTAGCTACTATGAAGAAAATTAACTCCATCCCAGCCAAAACCAGCACAATGGGTTACTACGCACAAAAGACATTCTGGATTTAACAAGCTGTTAGGCTAAATACTCACCACCCTGATAAGGCACTTGGGGAGTCTTTCCTAGCCAGGCAGCCGCCAGGCAGGAGGAAAAGGGTTAGACTGACTAGCCTCCCTGGTTTTTTTTTCCTTTAAGAGTTTATACCTTTCCAAATTGGTGTTTGCCCTCTTGAATTCTTGAGCTACTAAGAACCACTGTCTCAACAGGGGCTTTAATTTTACACTTTTTACCTTTCTACAGGCTCTTTCTCAGCAGTCTGAGTCAAGGGTACACAGCCGTGCTGTGTCAGAGCAGATGCTTGGTGTACAGGCAGGTAAGCCTTGGGGAGCCTTCCACAGGGGCTACAGGGAGAGAGGGTTACACAGCCACAGAGAAGTCAACCTCCAGTGTGAAAATAATGTAATTATCATAGGTGTACTGTGATGTCTTACTTCCATAAGACATGGTGACATGTCTTAGCTACTTTTGCTTCATCTGATACCTGCTGTCAAGATAACAGCAACAAACTGCACCAAGGTTAGTCATACCTGGGTTATCTGAGGCAAGCCATTACATCCACGTGATGCCACGGAGATTGATGCATGTGACAGAAGACCTTTCATGTCAGACTCCCAGAGGTTGTTCCTGTGGTCAGTGTTACCCCCTGGGGTTACAACTTAGCTACCTAACTTTGCTTTAAATGTAATTTTGTTCAGGGTCCCTATTACTTTGCTGTAATAAATGTACTGTTATATAAAAATTATTGTCTCCTTTTTTTCTAAATTTATTTCCATACTGCAAGAGGCAATACTCTGATTAGCTAATTGTGTGGAACTAAGTTCATGAGTTACTATGATACTGTTATGAAAAAAAGGCTGTGAATCTAAGCTGTATCAGCACTAAATTTGTGCACATCAAAGGGAAATGAGCACAGCTTATGGGCAAACTGTTCTTTAGAAGGTCTTTAAAAGCATTTTACTGTACTTCAGAGGATTTATGGCCAAATAATTATTTAAGCCTGTCAGATGTCAGGCTCCACATAATACTCCTTGATTTGAGAAATAACGGGGTATATTTCGGCAAGGTTGTTATTTAATTTTGTTAAAATACAATTTCTCCTGCTTTGCTGGACCAACAATCTAGTGAAGTGTGCCACTGGGCTACAAGCCTTTATAATGAGGTAGTAATGATGTTGCAATATTTCTTAAATATAGCTTAAAAATTTTAAAATAATGTAAAATTTAAGTTAACTGACTCTCCCAAAAGGATAGGGAAGACTCACAACACATTCCGTACCATGTTACTTGCTTTGATAAAATTGGAGCCACCTGGCTTTCATTGTGCTGTAACTTACAGGTGTGTTAGAATTTTCCTAGTGGCTGGATGCGTGTTCTAGGGGTGGAATCAGACAGATGCTGGATTTTTTAGCACTGAATGGTTTACAGGACCTAGTTAAACTTTTAAGCTGCTTAAGATTTGACAAAGAAATATGAAAAGGTGCCTTGTAGTTCACAGGAGAAGTTCTATAAGAAAGCAGGTGTTGGGGTGTTAGTAGTTGTGCTGCATGATGCGGAAAGGAACATTTCAATGCATACTGATTATTTTACATTATTACTTTATGCAGAAAGGAGACAGGAAGAGCTGGACAAAACCTCGTGCTCTCATGGCCAGACCTTCGTGATTTTTCTACTTGGGAAGATAAGCTCCTGATGATTAACAAAGAGTGCGCTAAGAACTGTAAGTTAGTACAGCTGATAGTAGTTATGCACAATTTAATAAGCTAACTTCTGTTGACCATTACTATCATGCATTCCATACAAGTCGGTTAAAGAATTTCTTTTTAATTGAAGCAGAAGTTCAATACCTTGAATTTAGGGGTGACCTATTAAAAAAAAAAAAGGGAAAGATTTGAGGTAATCAGTTGCTTCCATAATCTTTACTTCAGTCTGGAATAAGAGGGGAAGAGATCTCCAGGAGGAAAAATAGTTGACCTTACAAAGGATCAAACATTGTTTATATAGTGCTAAAACTTTTTTTTTAGTATTTTCTTGTACTAATCATAGGATATTCATTCCCTTTTAGCAGGAAGATGTTACAAAAAGCTTAAAAAAAATCCAATGAACATACATAGCTTCCTATTAATCATTTGTATCTGGAAAGTAGAGCTTACTTTCTCCACCCAGAGATGAGGGAGTTTAACTGTATGCTTAGGCATATCACAGCTTGGTTGAAGTCCATGTACTTGCTAAAATCAAGAAACAAAATACATTCTTCAGCTTTCACAGCAGGATGTTATGCCTTACAAATATATTAATATTTTTTTGAAAGAGTGGACATGGGAACAAAGGGATCTACTCCATGCTGTGCACATGCTTTGGTGTGGGATGGTTTTTTCCTTTTTTTTTTTTTTTCTTTATAAGTCTCTCAAGAAAACAAGGTTCTCAAGAAATAAATGAGAGAGTTCTCAAGGCCAGTTTAAAACCTAGAAGGCTTGAGAGAGCTTCTGGGGACATGCCAGGGGGCATCTGGTCAACATTTTAGCAGATAATCTGAAAAAGGAAAACATGACTAAGTTTCTTGATGACAAAATGATAGAAAGAGCTAGGAAAAAATCTCAATACTGAGAGACTGAGTAGTAAGCTTCATTGTCATGGGGAAAAATACTAACTGCATCACACAGTTGGTTTTAAATTACTCTGACATTCTTAGTACAGAGATCTGGGAGTTGTTTTGCATAGTTGCAAGACATAAGATCAGTGGTCTATGACAGCCAAAAGGCAAGTAGAACATTAACAATTCCTAGAAAAAAAATGGGGAAAAAAATGGATTATACTACAGAGCAATTCTATGGCATGTCCTCATCTTGAATATTGCGGTGCCTCCAATCCATCTCAAAAAGCATACAATACAGATGAGAGACAGAAAAAGGTGAGGGAAGATCAGAGGTACAAAACAGTTTCTTCACAAAAGATTAAGTAACTCACTTTCCAGGTTGAAAACAACTCAAGATGAAGATTATGATATCTATAACAGTGTGAAAGATGAATAGGGAACGAGTAATTGCTGTTTTTCGTAAAATGACAACCAGTCAGCACTCGGTGAAATCAGATTTAAAACAAACAGAAAAGAAGCACTTCTTTATACAGCATGACTCCATCGTGGATCTTCTTGCCACAGGATATGCCGGAAGCAAATAAAATGGCTCCAAAAGGTACCGTCCGCACTTGGTGGCTGTGAAACATCTGGATTTGCATGATCCAAATGCAACCTTTGTCTCAGGAAGCTCCTCAGCTCTGATTGGAGAAGAACAGGAGGGCATACCAGTGAAGGACCTCTTTCTAGAAGATTCATTAGCCAACGTGGGAGACACGGTGACCATTATGATGACTCTAATATTCTTACAGCTGTTGAAAAAACAAGTTAAGAGCCTTGCCACATGAAATAAAACCCAGGTAGCTAATACCTAGGAGTGGAGACTGAAACATCTTCATGTGCAGAGAGCATAAGATTTAAGATTCCTGAGAAAACACACCTTCAAATCATTTTAATTACAATATAGTGCTTTTCTCTGCTGATGAAGGGTAAAAAAATACTAGGGTGGGAATGGAGGTTTTTCCCATTGTCTTTGCCATACAGAGTGTTGGAGAGCAATGGCACTTCCAAAAGCAGATGCTAGAACCTTGCATTAAAAAACCCACTTACCTGAACTTTTAAGTGTTACTTCTCACATGCGCACGTTTTGAGCATTCAGCAGCAATGCTGTGTTGGTTAGGCACATTGGCAAGCTCAGGTGTTTCAGAGCAAGAAACAGCTTTAAAGCTTCCTCCCAGAGGAGGAATATATGTTTATATTTTAAACGTACTCTTCACTCACTCCAGCTGTAGGCTGAGGTCTGCGATGACTGAACATGTGCGATGACTGGACATGCCCAAGGTTACTTCCTGCTGTATCATTGCATGTATACTACTTCAAAATACAAATCTGAAACCTCACCCATCAGCAAATGCTTGCCATTTAATCAATCCCATTCTCCTGACTCACTCCACAGATCCAGCAGATCATAATAATCTTGGGAGCTGGCTCTGGCCATTGCCAGACACAGCCTGCCTTGTCTAGGTGGGGGTTTCACACCACGCTGCTGAGCAGTTGGCAACTCTGGCGGGCGGCCGCCGGTCAGACAGCTGCTCTGCCGGCCTGGCCTTCGCCCCTTGTGCGCTCTCCTCTGCTTCTCCCTGCACAGCGAGAACTTGCACGGGCTGAAGGGGCTCCTTCTTGTTCACGTGTTGCTCCCGCAGCACGGTGCATGACTTGTGTCTACAGTGCGGCCTTCAAAGTTGGTTGACAGCTGCACGCTATCTAGCGTGTACAGGGTAAGAGAGGAAAAATGAATGCAGTCCTTCATAAAATCTAAGGGGATCCTAAAAAACACACTTAGCTCTTCAACGCAAGCACATAGCCATATACATTGACTGCAGGAAACTGTACTGGCAAAAATGTTTTCTACTTAGGATGGCTTGTTTAGAGGATCATTTAGACATTGTTAATAATCCATCATTGATGTTTAGGCATCAGCTACTGCAACCAAACTCACCCTTTCCTGTATCAGTTACACTGTTTTAAAATGCTAGTTATCCTAAGATAGCTAAGATTAGCAATTATATTTAAACTACAGAATTAAGCCAAACAAATTTATTTATTTTGGCATTAGATTTACATAGAACCTAATTTTAGCTTAATTAAAAAAAAGATCTAATGCGCTAGAAATGTGCTTCTACTGTGGGTTAGAGAGAGCAGACAAGAATGTATAGCGTTCCATGTAAGGAATGAACTGAAAATTTTTGGTTTTAGAAGCCGTTCATGCCAAGATTGCATGTCCTGAAAATGGAGTCCTACATCATCACTGAGCAACTGGAAAAACAACAAGGTTATACACTATGGATTTTTAATCCTGAATAATTTACTTTGAGTTTTGGCAAAGGAAATCTATCAAACTCTTCATTTCTCTTTCATCTTAAGATTTTTTCTCAAGGATAAGTGAAAGTTGTATTTGATTGAATATCCTTTGTATCAGATGATTGTGCAATGTCTTTATCATACATCCTTTTTTGCTTACTGCAGTATCACATTATGAAAGCAGCTCATAGAAGATTCTTCTTTTTAGGTTTGCAAAGCTATGCTTCTGCTAAACCGAAGACATTATGACTGTATGTTGAAACTATGTATTACTGTGTATTGTCATGTATCTTAAAATCTCAGGAAATTTTGAATTGCTCAATCAAAAAAACTAACAGTAAACAAGTGGTAAGTATTAAAACAGCAGTATATAAGTAGCATAGTAGCTGGTATTCATTAGCATTAAAGAGAACAAACAGAAACAAATGCTTTAAATGATGGCTGTTAATGTTTTTATTCTTTAAGAATTATAATATTTTCATTTATCTGAAGTAAATACATACAAATTATGTCCCCAAGGGATTGTCTTCTACTCTCCAGCAGCTGTCTCAGTAACTGTTAGATCCAAGAATCTGTTTACTTTTTGTCACATCTTATAACCTGAACAGTTACGCATTTCAGGTTTTGCTATATTGCTTTACTTCAGTTAAATAAAAATGCTAGTTGTTTTATTTTCCTCATTATTTGGAAAGAATAATTCACTTGATGGTCTTATGAACGGGGAATCTGTGCCTTAGCCAAGGCTGTTCATGTATAAGACTCCCTGATATTGCTTGGTTCAGGATTCTAATGCAGCTACTCAAAAATGCCTCACAACTTTTGTCTCGTGCTGGTGGTTTATGTCCAGTTCTTACAATAGCAGATACTTAAAGCATAAACTCGAGGCATACCGCTGTCCAAACCTGCATTGGCTTAGCTGAACTAGCGCAAACCCATATGAACAAACCCATGGCAAGAGCCTGAAATAGTAACGAGATGCAAATTGTCCCATTTATTGCCTTGAGATTAAAATCCAAACATGATTTGTTGATTTCTACAAACAACTTAATAGGCGACCAAACTGCAAAAAGTAAAGGGATATTTATAGCGCTATTGTCTCACTTAAGAGATTACAGACATAACTTATTCTCGTTGCAAGCAAAGCCCTTCTATGAAAGGTTTGACGTGTGTATGACAGCCAAGAAACTGAGCTGGATGCGCATCCTGCAGTGTGCACAGGTTGAACGAGTTCCTCACTAAGAGCTACCAAATGACAAGTCCAGCACGGGGAAAACAAACAAGTCTTTTAGCTTCCAGCAAATAGTGGACAAGTCAAGGTTTCTTCTTTGAACCTCAAGGAGGCAAGACATTTGTGGGTTCAGTTTGGAATAGTACGTATGATTTCCCCAGGCTTCCACAAATCTGCTTAACTTTCATTAAGCTAATCAATTTACTTTTCATTTACATTTCTCTCTTTAACGCAGATGTGTTCCAAACAACTTTAGTAAGAACAAACCCCTGGAAAGGTCAGATTGTGTACTTGCTTGGGACTCTTAAGCATGCCTGCTAATTTGGGGAAAGACAAAAACATTCAGGACTGGGATTTTTGGTAGAGCTTTACCAACCGTCGAAGAGCTGAGGCACATTTTCACAACCCTCTCTGTGATCATGCATGTTAGTAATAATTGACTCGAGGATAATGCTACTAGCTCCTAAACTGGCCCTGCAACTGCTTCTTTTTAAGAGTTTTAAGAAATTGTGTAAAGCAGTTACTTTAAAGCTTTTAGAAATGTTCATAGTGAAGCATTCAGACTCATTTCCTGGCATTTGATTTAAGGCATAAGTTAGTTTTTTTATGTCGTTAAAATTTATTTTGTGGAATAAAAGAAAATTTACTTAGCTTTACAGTAAATACTGAGTTAATTCACATTTATTAACGAACACATAGGTATGATGGCCCATAGGACAACTTCAAGTCTTTTTTAATGCCACTGTCTTTGTGGCTAGGTCAGACTGTGAACATACCCAACTGGAAATACCAATGGTAATGCAAAGTGAAATTCTTACTGTGATTTTTGAAGAGTAGTGAGGGACCTATATTCCAGGAAAACAGTTGACCCGGTTAATGAATTAAGAAAAATATGGTGTGTATTAGCTGGAAATACATGTAAACATAAAACAAGAGGGTCTGTCATGCATTTCTTTCTTTCTTCACACATTCTTCACCGTTCTTACTAGTTCTTTATATCTAGACACAGTGTTTTCAGTGACAATAACCCTGCTGACAGCTCCAAGACACTTGGATGCAGTTAAAAATCCCCAAAAGTCACGTAAGTGCAGTATGAGCAAGCCGCTCATTGGTAACTGGGTAGCTGCCATGAAATCACGAGACTGGAAAAAAAATGCTCTGAGAGAAGGTGGTACTAATGGGAGATGTGGAGGAAAAGGGGAGGGTGAAGATTGAATTCCCACAGCTATTTAGTGAATCAGGGGGTCAACACAGATGTTGCTACAGCAAACTGAATGTGACCCAACTTAGACAAAATACCAGTTTTCAATACCCTATCAAATTAACGGCTATGATTGTGAACTCTCCTGTATTTAATACCTACTAAGGATGTGATGGAAAGCCAAAGAATTTTGAATTGTTTGATGGTAAACCCAACTTGTTCCCAAGTACAAAAAAAGTATGTCCTCTGAGAGGTATTGACCAGATGCCACAGAATGAAAACATTATATTCAATTTAGAAATCTTACGTATACACAATGTTACCTTAAGCAGAGACATGAAACCTTTAAACCAACATTAATTATATGTGATATATGCCTTTTATTTTCTCCTCTAAGAAAGGAAAAAAAATTCTAATACAGTTTTTATAGAACACTGTTTGCCCACCTAAAATATTAATTTGAGGCAAGGCGCTTTGAAGGAAGTCTCATTTTCAGATCACGGGCTTCTGATAATCGTATGAACTGTGATAATCATATTAACTGCTAATTATCAGTTACCAGCATATAAAATGAGCATTCTCCAAACATTATAGTTCACGAGAGCTAGGTCTGAAATAGGCATTACCTTTTCAGCACTTGAATGGCATAGGGTTAAATACTCTGCTCTCTGTGTTCTGCACTAGCTGGTCCCCAGTCAGTATTCTGTCAGGAAGACGAACGCACAAATAGCTAGAAATACACACTAAGACAAAACGCGTACAGCATTACGAGCACAACAGTCCATACTGGCAGGACTGATTCAAGTGCGCAGCACAGCAAATGCCCTGAGATTGGGAACTGGAGAGTGTCCAGAAACAGGAGCAAAAGGCCTTCAACCCGAGCCAGGATTCCAGTGTATTATTAAATACTCGATTATACATAAGTAAAAGTAAGTTTACTGGCACAACAGTAACTTTCACAGTGAACGTCGAGAAATAGAGGGAGTCTTACTTTTCAGTGGCGTGTCCACACTACAGAGGTACTTACATTAACTCATACAGTCAACTCCTGAGATGATCATTCCCTTACACAAATAAACAACTTGCAGTATAAACATGCATCAAGTTTCCTGAGTCGGGGAAAAAAACGTTACTATATCCTTATATTCTTTCACTTGAGAAAATCCAGTATTATCCCAAATCCCCCAAAATTAAAAAAAAAAGAAATATTTTTATTGGCAATAAAACGTTCAATACTTTGTGTCTTCTAGATGTTGCTATTTCCTCAATGCCGTAAGCCTGCTCCTGTGTTTTCTCACTTGGAGACTTCTCATTCATTCAAAAGAAAAAGCATTTCTTCTTTTTACAGATGGAAAACCACCACCATAGGATTCTGCTCCAGTTTTATCATCTAAATCTTCTGCCTCCTGTTACTTGCATAACTCACAACTAAGGAACTTTGTAAATATTTTCATGATATATCTAACCAGCTTTGGAATAGCGCACTAAAAAACACAGCAATGTAATTCTGGCAGACTTCGTGTATTTTCAGAGTTCTCTCATCATGGCCACAAGAAGCATCCTCTGTAAGTTAAATTTTTGATACAACTTTATCTGATTAGCACATCATTTTTTTTAGAAGATCAGCTTTTCTGAAAGCAATCTTCCTGTTTTGATTATTTTAAGTAGTATTTGGCTCTTTAATATTCTCATCTTCCCCATCCCTTTTTTCCTCCTCATTTCAGCTGATTGCTCTGTAGTCCCCGCCCCCAAAATAAATCTTCTCATTCATGGTGCTCTGCTGCTCATCCACTAAATCAATGAGGTCTTTGATTGGTAGGTAAGTTATTTTTCATCTCCAACTTTCATCTTGGTAGGTAAGTTATTTTTCATCTCCAACAAGGATGACAGTAATGCTTTTATGCTATCAACTTCATTGTGGTTTTTGGTCACCTATGGGCAAAACCCCAAAATAAACACAACACTCTGAGATGAAACAGCACAGCTGAGAATATGAGAATCCCCAATGGAAGATGACATTTTGATTGAGACAGAGCAGGCGGTGCAAACATTAGGAAATACTCTTCAGTAGTTTTGCCAATGTAGCTCTTTTCTTACGAGTAATAATAATGCAGTATTCCATTGATCTGGATGTTTTCTCCATAAACATGGGGTTTTTGTCATGACATGCACAAACTGAGAAATAAGGCTAAATACACAAAACCTAGTATTAACAGTCAAGATACCATTCAAACTTTTACCAAAGTTTGTCAGGTTTAACTTTCTGCACTTAAATATAGCTATTTCAAATGTCTGCAGTTCCATTCAATCATTTTCTTCCGAAATGACTGTCTTAAGAGACTTAGTGTGGGCAAGTCAGAATATCGGTCTAAAGATATAGCTGGCACCATGAAAACAGTTTTGAAAAACAGTTAAGTATGCTTACTTATGTGTTTGGCTAGGCTCCTCAGCCCTTTTTCCCTGAATAGTTCACAGTATTATTCCAAACATTACTAACCAAGCCTGACAACAATTTGAGGTTTCCAGCATATCCCTTTCAGACAAAACAAAGTGAGAGGTTAGTTCTACAGGTAACTTTTAATGCAAGTCTTGAAAATTTGAGAAGATTCTGATATTTTTCCCTTCCCAATACACGTGATTGCATTTATTTACATACATTTTTACCTTTTACTATACATTTGTATTAGTTATTGCCAGTTACCCTTTTCATTCTTAAACAATAGCACAAATGGTTTATAGTCATGACACCTCACAATAGCCTCGTTTGCCATTTATGCAAAATTAAGCCAAAATGCTTTTTTTTTTTTTAATCTTCTGGCAAGTCAGGATTTTCTCCTCATTTATTAATAGCTGTGCCTGGCAGAACACACCAAAGGTGCCGATACTCATGACTAATCTAGATGAAGTTCAAGTTAGCTGACAGAAGGTAATTTTCTTCAGTTCTTCATTCAGCTCTTACTCATCCCAGGTATCTCCATATTTATTTACTTTAACTAAAGAAAAGAAGAGAAAGTAGTCACATACGACTTACTTTTAACTGCAAAAGTTTATCTCATACGGTGCCGAAAAGTATGACGAAATGCATTATCATTTAAAGTGGTGAGTGGGGAGAGTGTCAGTCACAGCACAACAGACATCTAATTAAAGCTACTTTTCAATAAATGTGGAGAAGAGTTTGTTAATTATTATTCTTTAATGAACTAATATTCAGTCAAGAGGCCTACTGTGCTAATTGCTGCGCTACAGAATTTGTAATTACTTTGAAACAAATCTAACGTGGATGAAACAAACACAATTGGAGGAAACAGGCAAGGAATGTTACGATAAATAATGTGGCTACATAATCTAGTTACGTGCACAATTGGATGGATTCAGGATAGTTAAAAACACATTCAAAGACAAACAAACAAAAATCAGTAACCCCTACTAGGAAACTACTCAGCCATTATTATTTGGCAGCTTCCTTTAGTATAGGAGTGAGTCAGAGAGTTAAAAAAAAAAAGGGTACTGGTCTTCACGGATTTATTCAGAAGTATGTCGTGCGTCACTGAAAAACAACCAGAAAGTGAAAAGATGCTCTCTTGAAAGCGAGCTGCAAAGTAGTCTGTAACTGACTGCCATCACCGACAGGGTAAAGGACAGATCTATACGATCCAGTAGGAATGCTGACACTACTCAGACACCCCCGATAAAGCTACTTGCAGGTTAATTACTAAGCCCACTGTTTATTAACACCTATCTGCAGCAGAACCAGTGGAATAGAGCAGAATGTATGGTCCTTGTTTCAGTGAGGTGTCAGCAAACTTAGCATAATGCACTGATAAATCTCTTTTAAGCTGATTGATACTGCAGTGAGGCACAATGAGAAGCTCTCTCAAAGTACAATTTGATTTCCATTTCTATTAACTGTGGCAGCTGAGCAGGCTGCGCTCATCCCCTGGAAAATAGTCCAGCCCAGATCACTATGCAGATGCACATATTTGTATGGCTACAATGAACGGAGAAGGCACCAGCAGATGGAAGTTAAGGACTGCTTAAAACTGGTTTAAACATGGTTTGTTTTCCCTTATGTCCTTGCAACAGAGGGCAGAAACCACTGTCTCCTATTCTCTGGTCTGGTTCCTCTGACACAGAGATAAGAGGATGAACAAAGGGGTAATGACTCAGAACGTATGAATAGGCATACAACAAGTAACATGTCCAGTGTGACACAAGAAGCTAAATCAGATCTTAGCCCACATCATCAGTTGAATCCCTGAACTGTAGATTTAAATGAGCTTCCACTTGTAAAACATTTCTGAGCTTTTGTATTCCCTCCTTACTCTTTTACCTAAAATTACAAAGAGATACTCTTAAAAGTTTATTGACAAATCTCATGCAATGCTTAGTGTAGTTCTATTCTGAGTACAACCATTAAACGGAACACAGAAACGTAACAGACAGAATGCAATATTTGATCAACATTTTATAGATGTCTTTTCTAGACTTCAAATAACTAAAAATAAAATAATGAATGCATATTCTCATTTCACAGCCACAAGATTTGCCGTGGAATATGGCAAGGTTTGCAGAACGCTGCTTAAGATTTCTGCATATGGTTTTCAAGTTACATGTCTAGGCTTTCTATTTGTGGAGAAATATCTTGAAAAAGAAACATTGTGTAAATTAATGAAGTGTCAGCTGACGGAATTTAGAAGCAATCTGAAACCACAGCTTCAATAGCTTTTTAATGTCTCATTTGGCATAGTCACGTGATAAAAGAAAAAGGCTTTCATCCTTAAAATAACAGATTTAAATCATTACCCAATAATTGTTTATGGTTTTTATTTCAAGACCATGTAGATCGGTCCAAAGACAGATGATCTGGAGAAAGTAATTCACAAGCATGAAATAGGCTGATGCTCTTAAACAACACTGTTCCAAAGCTTACTATTACTGCTTCAGATCTGTTTGCGTTAATATACTTTTCTATACTTGTTACCACCTGTTATGCCTGATAGCAGACATTAACTATTCCTACAAATCTTGTTGCAACATGGTTGCCAAGACTGGACACTGCATACAAACCCAAATAATTCAAGCTGACTAGTCCAGCAGTGTGTTAAATGGTAAAACATTCCTCTTGCTAACATCGTTTTCACAGATGTCACACTAAATAAAAAAGTTCTAGAGCAAGCAATTATGAATTGCTTTTGTGTCTCCTTTTCAAAAAATTGATTGACTCAAAAAGTTGACTGAATGGCATCTTGTTCTTCAGGACACTGCATTCTTATTTTGCTGTGTGAAGTTTTGTTTTTCACTGTGAAAACAAATCTCAATATTGCTGCCAAATACTGTTTCCTTCCTTTGAGTTTTAATGTAGAAAATGAACCTCTACAAACAATGCCTCTATAGAAATCCTCTAATTCCACATGAAACAATTCATAAAAATAAATAACCCCCCTTCAAAACCATTAACCATGTGCCCTATTTTGAGAGAACAATGCTACCTAAATCATACACCCCCTTCCATAGCTAAAACTCTTCAGTATAGCTCTGAGCTCAGAGAATTCTTTGTTGAAAGAGGCTGCTCGATATATTCAATAAACCAAAAGTTAAGAGATTTTCAGTCTGGTACCAAGCAATATGGCTGGAGAAGAAGAATTGTAATTTGCTATTGAAAGATCAATATTTTTGAAAAAAGAATTAATTTGAAATATGAAATTACAGACCACATCACATAGGAGATACCTGCAGATACTGTAAAAATAAATTGCTTAAAGGGTAAGCAGAATTAAGCCATTTTTAACATTATTGCCAATATTTGAATTTACAATGTATTTCTGTAAATCAGTACATTACCTTCCTTAACTGGTTTTTCCTGTGAAAACTTGCTTGGAGTTTCTGCCTTTGGTGGTAGCATTACCTCATATGTCTCTCTGTGTTTATTCCTTAATTCCTCATATGTGATACCTTTTTTTTTACGACTTTCTTCTGGAATTGGAGCAGGATCTGAAAACAAAACAAACACCAAAATACTAGAAAAGGCGTTACACACCACAACTTGGCCAACCTATTCCAGAATGCCAGTTAATTACAGCTCAATCCCAAATGAAAAGGAGCACGACAGCTGCAATTCTAAATGCAACTGAGAATGTATGTGGTCTTTAATTAATCCATTCCTTTTATCCTTTTCATTTTGTCAGACTGCTTTGGAAGATTGGCAGTTAACTCCTTTTCTTCATTTTACCCAATGGAAATCCTAACAACCACATGTTGTTGATGGATAAAATAGTTCTGGTCACTTTATGTAAAATTTATGAAAATCATACATTTCATGTATTCATGATTTCTGAAGAGAAATCTAAGTGAAGCTCAAGGGTTTGCATTCAGGCTTTAAATTCTGCTTTCAAAGAATTAGGACTACATCCATCATATGTCACCTGATAAACATTTCATCCTTTTATCTACATTTATAATACAGAATCTTGGTTCTATAATTAAGGTTCTACCAACTATTGATATTTGTGATGAAGCGTAATTACAATTTCCTTGACACATTCACATCTGATACTTTTATATAACTACAACCGAGTTGCATGAAAGGGCTTTTTTGTGAAATAAAACCTTTTCCATAAAGGAGTTAAAAAATCCAAACTAGTTCAAAGTACGAAACTCCGCATTTGACAGTATCTTCCTCCTTTGTGTACCAGAGAGACTTGAATTCAGAATCCTGTGTTTCCCCTGCAATAGCTGAGGACTGAGTTCACACTGGAAGGAGGCGAACAGCTGCACAGAACAGTACTTGAAAACCATCTTAGTTCTCTGTGAGAAAATCAGCTGTTGCCAGACAGAACGCAGTATGCACTCAGTTCTCAGAAGATTTAAATGTTTGTCACATTATAAAAAACAGTTTAATGTCACTGAGTTATAGTAGTATACAGTTACAGCAGCACTGCTGGTGAAAATGAAATAACCTCACAAAGGCTAGCAGACAAATGGTAGAGACTATGGTTTATTTAGTGCAGTGAAAGGATGGCATATTCACCTTAAAAAAAAAAAAGAACTTCAAGTCAGGCTGAGCTTTTTGCAGGTTTAGTTTCACAACAGATTAAACCTTTTAAGTTAATTTACGATCTTTACTGGCAATTAGAGCTACAAAACATGAAAACAACCTGGATTTAGCTTACAGTTAGAATACAAACTAATACATATATTTACCTTCTGTGTAAAAACAATTCTGGGAACTTCAAGCTGTTTCATTCAAAACCACTATATTGTACCATGTATGTTCGCATGGGATGCAAATACATAGTTTAGTACGAGAAGTATCTAAGAGAAAGGCAAGAGTCATTTTACTACAAACTGCTAAATATTAAGACAAAACGCACCTTGAATAGTGTAATCAGTAATTCCTGTAGGTGAAGATTCATTGAGGGAAGCACTGAATGGAACGGGTTCATAACTTGAGAGGGCTCTATCTGTTGAACTATAATCATCTGAATAGCTAGAAGAAAGCGGGAATCCAGCTCTTGGAGAAGAAGATTCAGTAAATGACTGAGAAGGCATGTCTGAAAATTCAGATTTCCGACTGGAACGGCTGGAAAATCATGAATTTAAATATTAAATACAGAAATACTAGAAGTTAAAAATGGAATTATAAGAGTAACAATATGTGCAGTTCAAGAAAATACTCTTTTATTTTAAATGGTTTAGTTTCCAATATGAATTATTGCCTTAAAAAGAAGTTTGGGGTGATTTTTTTTTTCTTTACATTGCCAAGATCTATATAGTCCCTTCCTGAACACTCTTCCCTTCCTCCCAGAAACTTATCTCATACCTGAAAATCTCCAGAACAGAAGACAAAAGAGACAAAGTATTTTGCACTTTACAAGACAAAAATGACAGCCCTTCCCCCAGGGAGTCTTCAGACAGAAAAAACACATCAGACACAAATAGTACAGGGTGTGCCCACGTAACTAACTAGTGGTAGCTAGTTATTTTTAAAGGCCTTTTAGGAAGAATTTGCAATTTAAAACCCTTCATCATTAGAAGCTGCTGTAATTGATCAGTACCAAACAGCAGAGGAAAAGGAGAATGAAGAGCTATCTTGGGGAAATTAAATTATGAAGGTTTATTGAGTTGCTGAATTCAGCAGAAACATCAACGAATTTTCTCTTAAGAGGGAAAGGTAAGATCATACAAAAAATATTCTGGAAACTGATGCCTGATATTCTAAAGCATTCACTACATACTCAGAGTGACCCTGCAAACCACTACACAACATGTCTCTTTATCAAGAATGCCAGCATTTGTTGCCACTAGAATGTCTCTAGAGTATTTATTCATTTTTTACTTTAAATTTCTGCTTAGCTGTACTTTCAGTTTCATATGAAAAACATTTGCAATTAGTCTTTGTTTTATTCTCACAATAAACATACAGAGCAAAGCCATTTTATTGCATTATAAAGTATATGCAAACACAGCTTTAAAGAACTATCTAATCTATCTAATCTTTTAGCTCCCTACCTATTTTTAACTGCAAATCAGAATTACCAAAATACATTAATTAGTAGATGCCTAATGACCATGAAAATATAATGATTTCTATTGCTGGCTTAAAAGAGTAGCATGTACGGACAATAATGCAATTTGAATGAATTTAAATTAATCATTCAACCAAGGAAAAAAAAAAGAAATTTATCACTTAGGAAATAAAATTTTACAGATACAAAAGAATGGGCCATTAAAGGTTGAAGGGACTTAGTGGTGCAGCAGATGATGGCATTTAAACAGGTTCTCACCGAGAGTAAACACAGTTAACCATCATGACAATTTCTTACTAGAAACTGGAGCAGGGTGAAGAGACAAGTCCAGCTCCAATTCTGCTGATTTTATACAGGAAATGTATAAAGTGGTAATTCCTAAAATTATGTTTGATGCCATAAAAATGTAAACATTTCAGAATAAAGGTAGATCTTGCAGACAAAACTGTCATAAATCTGAATTTATAAAGTAATTAAGAAATTAATCAAGTCCTTCATAAACATTAAACAAATTTTAGCAAATACAGAGCATGACTGTATTTGCTATCCAAACACTATTCTCCCAGTTTTGAATCAAGGGTTTAAGTGAGATATTCCGAAGGCAGTTTGCAATTAAAAACCACTTGAGGTAGAAAACATTTTGGAACAAAACAGGAAATAGTTTTAAGAACCTGATGAGTTTCTCATATGTACAGCATAATGCTGTTACAGATGTAAAGGATTTAAACAAACAGCAGTAAGTTTGACCACCATGCTTCTTCCTGCACTGATATTGTTTACTGAGGTCTTTCCTTTGATAAACACTGAAATCATTTCCACCCTCTTCCTACTTCAATCAAACTAAACTATGGGAAAAACTTCCAGAACATAACACTATTTCATTTCAGCTAACTTAGTTTACTTCTAAACTAAGAAGGCAACTTCTGCTGTCACACTACTGTAAGTAAATTCCACAGGAAAACAATGTCTCAATTTACAAGGAATATATTTTGCTAAGTAAAATGTTTCTTTTTCAACTCCTCAAAGCGATCAGTTGTATGTAAAGAGCTCAAAATATGTGTTTTATAGCTGGCCAACTGATAGAGATACAGCTTCCTCAAAGTGGTAGATTTGGGGTAATAGAGGAAAAAGGGAAAGTGCAGCTCTGAAGCTCTTTGAAAGCTGCAAATGTAGCCTTGATCTGTTAGTGTTTAAAATGTCCTATTCAAGAGTAAGTTTTAAATTTAAAAGATAATTAAATTCTTACTTATGTGAACTATGTCTCTGAGCTTGTCGTAGAACATCTCCTATTGGGGAATCCTTCAGTTTCTTAAATTTCTCGCTACAGATTGGCAAGTAGGATATCTTTCCAGCCAGGTATCCACACATTCCAGCAACTTTTTTAAAAGAAAAAAAGATGGTTTTATATGCTATATCATAACATTCAACATAGTTTTAAAACAATAATTTCAAATAAATTATACAGTATCTTGAATAAAAGAAAAAAAAACAGTTTAGATCTAAGCCAAAAGCATGCAGTAATCATCCCTGCTTCTTTTGCAGACAAAAAAACCTAAATGCAACAGCTGAACAGAGACATAGAGCAATGATTTAGACACGGCATGAGAATCAGATGATTTCAGCTAGTACTTGATGAATGAAAAGTGACAAAAAAAAAAGGAAAATAATTGCAATCAGTTTTTCCCAAGATCCAGAAATAACAATTAACTATCAAAGATGATAAAACAGGAATAAACAAAGGTAGTAAATTCTGCTAATTTAATCCATCAGAACAGTCAGATCTTGAAAAGGTTTTCACTAGTACGAAGAAAAGTCTAAATAAACTTAGAATTAGGCTTAGTATCTTCTGAAGAGGATTCTATGATATGGTTGCCAGAGGGCAAACAACTGAATTAGCTGAACCCTCGCAATCTCTAGGCAAATGCTTTCAATTTAGCGCATGAGGTATTTTCATCTGCTAGACAGGACATAAGAATAAATGATTACGATAATTCTTTCTGGGCTTAAAACTGATAATTTCCATCAACTGGCTTCTTCAAGTTTTATGAGTGGGTCAAACAGTATGAAGGAGCATGAAGAATTCAATGGCAATTAATAGAAGTTTTGTTCTTGATTTTGTAGGAGAAAAGGACTAGATCCTTCTTTCATATGCAGCAAGTATTTTCTAAATACAAACACTAAAGATTCTCAATCATCTTTAAGTCAGGAAAGAGTTAACCACCAGTAACATTAATCCTCTGAAGTCCTCACACTGTAGATTACATCACCTGTGAATCAATACAAAAGTGGATTTTATCCTTCCCTGCTGTACTGGTACTGAAACTGTGATTCCCATTCTAATGTCTGTATTTTCAAAAGGAGGTTAAGAATCCTTTTCCAAGGGAAAAGAGAAGAACAGCCACGACTATGAGTGAAGTTTACAAATGAGAAATGTAAGGGTTTAGCTGTTTAGCAGGTCAAAAAAATTGAGAGAGACCTCAAACGCTATAAATATGTGCAAAGGGAAAATTACAAGCCCTAAAAGGAAAAACGGCCCAACAAGAATTCAAACTAAATATTTAGCAAAATAAAGCTAAGCAGCAAAGCTGATTAATATTTGGCATAAATTACAAAGAGAAAGTCTCCTTTTCTTGAGGCCTTCCAGTCAAGAAAAGTGGAAGCATCTCTCTGGAAGATGTTTCACCCAGGGCAGTTATTGGCTAAAATATTTGGCTTTTCTTATTACAGAACTAACAGTCAGATGATCCACATTTTCAAAGTTAGCACAGTAAATTAGATATTGTTGCTCTCTGCTTCTGTATTCACTGTGACAAGACCTTAGAGAAGTTAAAATAAAAGAGGCCAGGTCCCACTGCAGGCTAACATGAAGTAGGACATAGAGATCTCACCCTTCTTTGCCAAAGAGGGATAGAGGACCAATAGCTCTATGCTACGTTGAAGGGTATGCTGTCAATGTAGTGTATCAGTCAGGACTAACTAGAAGTTCCATTAAATTTCAGAGTGCTAGAAGGCTACTGAGAAAAGTTATGAGTAATTCCTATAGGCAGAAGAACATCCTGGAATCTGAAAATTCCTGTCTAGAAAATAAAACACCTCACAACTTCCAGATAAAACCAAGAGGGGCAAAGCACGGAAAGATGCAAGACAGAGACTAAAAAAAACCTGACTCAACTATGTTTGTTAGATATAAAAGACCAATTACTGTAATCAGGCATAGACACTCTTCAGAAAAGAATCTAACAACCACAAGTGACACACACCATTATCAAAGACAGACTATTGTAATCAATAGATGCAGAAGCAGTATGCTCAGATCAGTGACACCAGAAAAGCAAGAACTGTCTTGAACTGTCTTATTGTTGCTTAACATCAGCTAGCTATGGGCTAGGAGCGGTGCCTGGAATTGCCTATGCTCTTTTTTCAGAACTCACGGAGGAAAAAAAAAAACAAACCAAAACACAACAGCACTGCTTCCTTTAATCAGATTTCACTGCAGGAAGAATGTGCAGTTAAATTATGAGACATAATTTGGTCCTGTAAACTATGTCCCTGGCAATAATTTTCAGGAAGATCCTGTAGACAGTAGGGGCATCTGACCTAAACAATATGAGGATGAAATGAAAACTGCTTAACTCAGGCCTTTTACACTCCAACTACGTTCCAGAAAAATCCCCGTATTTAAAATGCATATAAATCACACGAAGTTACCTACTGAAAAACAACCAAAACACACACACTTCATGGAAAATTCTTTTAGATAAAATGAAAGTCCATATGCCTACCACTGTACAAAGGTGAAGCCATAAGTATTTTGGCTTATGACCTTAACATCAAGAATAGTTGGTCTGGTCCAGCTGCTCCTTATTGTTTCCCTTGATTTCAAAACTTAGTTCTATTAAATAGGAGGAATGCAGCCTTTAACTAGACATGTGTACGAGATATCAGGGAAACAGTAATTCTATCATTTATTAGAAACGCTTGTGTTATAACATTGTTTGATGTTCAAAGAAAGCAAGTAGAATTTAGCATAAACAAATGGCAGCCTTAGTCTCTCACATTCATTTATCTGCTTAAACAACACTTCCTCCACCACAAATCATGGGTTTTACCGTCTTCCCACCGAAGTAAACTGTAAGAGTAACTGGCTGTATCTGGGCAGATTGGCAAGATGGCAACTTCCTGTTTTACTGTCAGGTATTACATTGAAAAGGTTAATTTATTATTTTTGATTATACTTAATCCAAAATAATTCACGTGAAATTGCTGTCTTCCTACAATTGTACATACATAATGTCCAGGAAAAAAAGGCACTAAAATAGCCTGAATGGGACAAGTTAGACACATGAATAAAGACCTTCATATTAGGAAGGGAGGGGTGGGTGTACTCTGGCAAAGTAATTTAAAGTAAGCCTGTACAGTATCTATTTACAATGTTTTTATCTTAAATTCTTACATTATACTTGTCAGGCATATTTCAAATCTTACAGTTTTATGGAAAGCCTGTAGACAAAACTTGTCCAAAACATGCTGCACAAATTCAGAGATGGTGAATAAATGAAATGCTCCACCTCTTGACATTGAATAGGTTCTTGCAGTATGAGGTACTGTAGTTAAGAAACATAACTAAGAAGTCGCTGACTGATAGAACTGCAGCAAGGTGAAACTTAATTCATCGGATATATCAGATCATTTACTCCTACCTTCAGGCACAGTTGTACCTATGTAAGCATTGATTCTATGATTCTGTAAGTGCCAGATTCTCCACCTGGGACAGGGTAATCCTGGTTATGCATACAAACTTGGGGACAAGAGGCTGGAGAGCAGCCTCGCGGAAAAAGATCTGGGGGTTTGCGTTGATGGCAAGTTGAATATGAGTCAACAGTGTGCCCTGGCAGCCAAAAGGGCCAACCGTGTCCCGGGGTGCATCAAGCACAGCGTAACTAGCTGGTCGAGGCAGGTGATTGTCCCACTCCACACTGCACTGGTGTAGCCTCACCTTGAGTACTGTGTGCAGTTTTGGGCGCCTCAGTATAAGGACATCAACGTATTAGAGTGTGTCCAGAGGAGGTTGACCAAGATGGTGAGAGGTCTCGAGGGCAAGACGCTCAAGGGCAAAAGGAGCAGCTGAGGTCGCTTGGCTTGTTCAGCTTAGAGAAGAGAAGGTCAAGGGGTGACCTCAGCACAGTCTACAACTTCCTCAAGGTGGGCAGCAGAGGGGGAGGTGCTGATTGCCTTTCTCTGGTGACCAGCAATAGGACACGAGGAAATGGAATGAAGCTGCATCAGGGGAAGTTCAGATTGGACATTAGGAAAAGGTTCTTCACTGGGAGGGTGGTCAGTCACTGGAACAGGCTCCCCAGGGAAGTCGTCATGGCACCAAGCCTGTCAGAGTTCAAGGAGCGTCTGGACAATGCTCCTGGTCGTATGGTTTAGTTTTAGGTAGTCCTGAGAGGAGCAGGGAGTTGGACTCGATGATCCTTATGAGTCCCTTCCAACTTGAGATATTCTGTGATTCTATAATTCTATAGGGTGGAATCACAGGGAATCAGCCAGCTAGTCTCATGGGAATTACATCTGTGTAAAAGACTCCAGAACCTAAGGCATGAATTTATATGTAGCTTTTACTTACATGCAACTTTCGTAAAAGAGCCAAATCTTGAGCTATCTCTTAGAACACCTGAAAATGAGGATCAAAGTAATTAGTAATAAGTTATTAAGAATTAAGCTGAAAAACATTAACTGTAGTTATGTTTATAGGTAGCAGGTTACTCTTTTACTCTTAACGTTGAAGAAAACTGAAGAAAACCTAACATCTGAATTCCCCATAAAATTATAAAGATCTAAGAATTACCTCTTTAATCATATCACACACGGTATTACTACACACTATAGAATATATTGTTTCATAATCACTGAGATATTGCATTTGCCAAACAACATAAAATGAACATGAATTTGATTTTAATTTAAAGTTTTGCTCCTTCTTTATTTTTAGGAACTGCAAGTCACATAGCTGAAGAGTCTGAACTTCTTTTAATTACAAGTAGATTAGACATTACATTATTACAGTAACTTTATTAACAGCAGAAATATATTTCATCTGAGCAAATCCAAATTAACCCAAAGTATGTTTACACTTTACCTTTCCTAATTAAGAAACTAGTAGCAAGCATGCTCACTGCAGCCAAAGGAAAAGCTGTGAAGAAGAAGAAAAGTTGCTTAAAATGTGATTTTCAATATTTTCAATCACATTTAACAAAATATGTAATTAAATGAGGCCTTACTAAGCTCATTTGTATAAGAATCGAAGTATATATATAATTAACAAACTGTATATAAATTATGAAACATTCTCAATTCCAGTTTTTAAGACATACTACAAATTATGCAGTACTGGTTAACGAGTCACCCTGTCTTCATTAGACTTCATGCTTCCTGAAATACAAAAGCCTATGCCAGATGGGATAAAGCTCTAAGGACAAGATTCCAGGTCTAGCTACAACTGCTACAGCATCAAGATGCAGAACTTTAAACCAGAGAAGCATCCACAGTTCTTCAGGACGGAAGACAGGTTACACAGAGGCCAGTGCCTATAAAAATTTTTCATAACCAAAAGTCTTGATTTTGTTTTAACATAAGAACTTTGAAAAAAGTCTAACTCTTACAGAGATACAAACGACATTGATTAAAATTAGGTAACCTGTTTTATTGACCAGCAAATTAAAGAACAGGGCAGCTTTTTCTGTAGCTTACGGATCAAACTGTACAACTCAGGGGTAGGGTGAGGAATGCGGAGCAGATGACAAACATGTAACAGCATTACTGCCTATCGCAATCAGCTTAACAGTTCATGTCGATTTTTATCATATTGGAAGAGTTCAGGTGGCAATAAGCATTGAAGATGGCAAGAAACAAAAGGAATGCTTATTTCAAGCAATGATAATTATGATATTGGGAAGATCAACTTTTAAACTATTCGTAAAGACCCGCCTACATAAGATACAGTGGTACTGAAATAACAAACATGACAGAAGACTAAAGTTAATTACATTAAAGATTTAGATGCGTCATAATGAAATGACATTTTAAGCAAGTCTGTAGATGTTACAAAAAGGCTCAATGATTTTACCTAGGGGAGAAATTTTTGCAACAGCACCAGATGTTTATGGTGTTTTGATGCACACACTCTGCTAATTAAGTCCTTAATTGAAGATAAATTATATTTTTTAGAATTTGGACAGCACAATATTAAAATACACTTTGCAAACTAACAGTTTATTCCTCACAAATTCTGACGGGTCTAAACTAGGTTAGGAGTCCAACCAGCATTTTAGGGTAAATATGACTGGATGTCACTTTTAAGAAAAAGTATTGGCTCCTTGGTTCACAAGCAAGATTACAGTGACACTTCAAAATAGAGAATAAAATCTTCCAATCCATTAAAGATTAAAACCCTGATGCTTTTAGAGATTCTAGACCTAGATTTTCAAAACTTAGAGTTCTAGATTTTCTGAGATATAGAATGGCAGTGCAGATTTGAACCTAAATTGTAACAGGAAAAAAAACCAAGGGTGGGGTGTTTAAAAAAAAAAAATCCAAAATAACTTATTACAGAGGACTTCAGTCTAACCCTTAGAGGTTTGAAATTATTTATAGGCCCAACACAAATATTCCGGACATCAAAGACAGTTTACGCACTTTAGTAGAAACAGCTCCTAGTATGTGAGCATATAAATGATCTAAAATGGTAACTAGAAATTGAAAGAGTAATATGTAACTGAAAATTGGGTTCATACATAAAAATTAATATGAATAATTATTCAAGTATAAAAAAAAACAAAAGCAGCTTAATAAATCAGAAAATATCGATGCTTTTCACTGCTACGGGCAAAGAGTGCTTTTTCTGCTTCAGGAACAGAATAAATCCTAGGAAAAATAATGGAAGGCTGATATATCAACAGCACATAATTAAGGATGGGAATGTAATGTATCCTAGTCAAAATAGTTTTATGGGGAAAAAGTCATACTGATCTGGTTTGATTTTGTTAGCGAGATTAAAAGTGCAAAGGATAAAATTGTAGATTGTAACGTGAATTTTTACAGTATTAGAATTTATATTATATGATAACATAATTAAAAAATCAGTAATACCAGTGAAGCATATATTAAACTGAATTATGAAATGACTAGCAAGCATTTCTGAAATAGAAGCTGTCAATAGAAACTACTGCAAAACAGAGAGGGTTTGTAAGAACTGGTAAAAATTTGCTACAGCTTGAAATTTGAATAAACAAACTGAAAATATACAAATTTATAGTAATATCTGTGAATAACAAGAACTGATACAGTAAGAAGTGAGGATGTCAGAGCTGTCACACAGGCAGCCCATACCTCCTGCAAGGGAGTGTTCAAATCATATGTATTTAATACAGCGAAAACAACAATCTAGGTACATGTTAACACAGAATGATGAAACAAAGACAGGAGACCTAGAAAACAGTGACGGGCCTTAAGCTCTCCCAGTGAGATAAAAGCACAGTACACAACTCCTGAAAAAAATTTCTCAATTGCTGTTGTAGCTCCCTAAAGTGAAATTACTGAAGAAACTAATTTGGGGCTTCTCAACAATACCTTCATGTTGTTTCTTCCGTCTCTATATAAAGATGAACAGGGCAGTAAGTTACATTGCCAATCAAGAACTCACAGCAGAACACCTCAAGAAGAACAAACAACTCCATCCCCTCTTGTCTTCCAGGAAAGAGATTATCAATAAGGCATAACCAATCGTCATCTTACTACTAATGCACCTGACTCTTTTCACTTATAAAAATATAAGGAAAATAGCTAGATTTTAGCAAACAAGCTGAAGGTTTCCAGGTATTTGAATAAAAGCGGAAGAGGAAAATGCCAAAGCAATGGAGAAAGATAAAGCAGAACTTTGAATCGTTAATTTAAAATCACAATGCCTTAGAAGTTGCCCCTGAAAGTACTGGCTGCCAGGAGAAATCAGAACCCCAGTGTGCTAAATGTAGCAAATCAGCTGCTAAATTCTTCATCCATCCTGGTTTCTGCTAAGCCACCTATCAGCATCAAGAGTAATCTACTAGTGTGCGATAAAACAGTGGGTAACAATCACATCAGAAGACTCCATCAAACCTCTTGATCAGGTGTATAAAAAACAGGTATGTCTTGAACCTTTGGATTACAGAAACAATGTTAAGAAGTAATGCCACCAATTCTCAATGTTTTGTGAAAAAAACCCCAACAACATAACCTTGATATTTCAAATAAATTAAGATGAGACACAAAGTATCCTGTGAAAACAATGCAAGTTTATTATTCCTGTACACTGTCTGTAGTAGAGAAATCATGACTGACTGCAGAATCATGCTTGAGAATCTTAGCTTTTATTTACAGGGGAAAAAAGTCCAAACGTCTGGCCATGCACAGACACGGAAATTTTCTCCAAAAATTGAGCTGACCGACTACGTATACATTGTTCTCTTCACAAGTCTCCAGAAAGATGGAAAGCAATGGTTCTACGCTAAACTATTTTATTCTTGCATTCTAAAGATAACAATAAAAATTGAAAATAAAAATGTAGAAATTAAAAAAAAAAATTCAGATACATAAATGAGACACTCCACTAATTATATCTATTTCCAGACTTTTAATAAGATAATTAATTTAAAATACGAAGGGATCTTGTTATAAAGCATAAATCTTACAAAATATGTTGCACCTTTTACAAAAATCCTGTCCTGCAAACTCTTAATAAATGTAAATCCTACATGGATCAACAACTACTGGGATGCAACTTTAAACCATGTGAAGCTTGTTAATGAATGTTGTGATATATTGACCTGGGCCTTCCTTCCTTGATGCCTCAGACAACAACAAAAACTAAGGGTGGAAGAAAAGCAAACCAAGTTTACCAGCAAACTGAACTTACCTCTATACCGGGCACTCTCTTCAGCACATTCCTTGAGGAGTCTTCTTTCCTCCTCTGTCGGCACATAGGGCTTAGGTACTTCCCTCTTTCATTAGGGAAATAAATTAGAAAAGAATGAGCAAAAGAAAGGTTTGGGGGGATTTTTCAATTAAAAACTTTGTCTAACTTTCACATCTTGTAGTACCAGTACTTTCACACAGCTCTACTTAAGGAACCGGTGCCTTTTGTCTACAAATGCCACATGAAGTATACCATTAAAAAAATCCAATGCTTCTATAAAACATGTGAGAGAGCAGAAAATACTTTGTGCACGCTCAAATCCCAACTCAGTCCACTCCTTTTTCTTCAGAAAACCCTGCTTTGTTCCTTGCAACCAGCCTTCCAAACTGATGAATTCTGACAGCTCGTTAACTCCCTTTTTAAAATATTTGTCAGGGTTTTAATTACACAATGCGTGTTGTCCGTTTACATGCATATATTTGGCGAAAGCTGGTCAGCTGTTTTGCCAGCAGGTGAGACGTTTCCACCAGAAGTGGGTGACCCTCTCCTGTCGTGAAAGACGTGCGACCAGGCACCCTGCCAGACCGCCGACC
>NW_009197132.1:0-2420 GCF_000690835.1 Fulmarus glacialis
TATAATAATAATAATGCCTCATTGCTTACAAAAGCCTAAGCACGAGCATCCCCCTTCCAAGGACCTCCTGGCTCAGCTTTATAATCTCCGTGGACGCGTGGCTTTCTCACACTGCTCAGAAGAGCCACTGGTCTTCATCAGCACCTCCCACGCTGATGGGCTGCAGGTGGCTCCTCTCCCTGCAACAGACAATTGCTGCAAAGGGAGTTTCCCTGGGAAAGGTTCATTTTTTAACCCTGCCCCTGCCAGATCCTGCTTGTAAAGGAATTTGACCCACAACTTCCTCAGATAAGCCATGCGTACCTGGACAGCACGAAGAGGGAAGCCAGAAACTGGAAGCAAGCTACCATTCAGTGTTTATGCTGCTCTCCTTAGCAGCAAGGCCTCAAAATGACAAAACTGTCTTCAACTGCTTGTAGCATCTACCTTGCTCTGATAGCTCTTTTAGAGATGCTTTGAAAAAGTCCTGCACGAGGAGCGAGGTACCTCGTTGCTGCCAACCCCAGAACTCTCTTCTCAGAAACTCCCTGCCCGGGGCTTGCACAACTGTATTCCTTTGGCAGGTCAATATCTCCTCACCATATGCAGACCTTGCAAAGTCTTGCGAGTGGCTATCGGCTAACCAGCTCAGGCTACACCTCCCTCGGGACCCCCGGGAGCCCCCGGCACCAGGCTATGCCCGTACAGGGTGGAGGGAGAGCCCTCACGCTGAGAGGTGCTGCCTTTGCGCACGCAAGCCCAATCTTGCTCTGCCCGAGCTCAAAACTGGCTCCATGCGGCCAGTTCCGATGTTAAGAGCCAGCCGCGAGTGCCGTGCCTGGGATAACATGTCCCCTTCTCCGACATCAACTCAGGCACCCCACTGACACAATGCTACACCGTCTGGGCAAGAGGTGGCAGGGGTCCAGCTAGCTGGAAGTGTCAGCAGAAGGATTCGTGTCTGTCTACACCTAATCGCATAGACAGGTTTTAAATTTGGCCATGCCACATACCAACACTTGCGCATCCTGACATCTGTTCTGGACTCAAAATCCTTTATTCATTGAAGTGCAAAGATATTTCCATCCTGTTACAATTCCTAGGCTTGGACTGGCTCTTAGAGGGGTGAATAAAGCCAAGGTAGCTGTGCCCACTTTCCCTTTCCCGCATTAACCGAGAAGCTCCCATCTAGCATATGAAACACCTAGACAAATTTACCCTTCTTCTTTCCTAGACCCCCTGGTTTTGGTAACACAGGACTGGAAGTCCCCACCCAGCCCTTCAAACCTCGTCCTTCACAGTCAGCAGCGATGGTGCAAGCGATGACAGATTTTCAGGACTCAGCTCACCAGCCACCACAAACCGCACGTCGCAATACTCTTCCCAAAGCCCTCTAAGCTTAACACCAATTTGTCTGAGAGCAGTGCTTTCACACTGAGCTGTTGGAATTTGGGATAGGAAAAGGCCCTTCCACTTTACATGGAATTAATTATGCAACCAGAAGACGGAGTGCAGCTCTATAAAGCAGGTGCCACGCCTGGAGGGCAGATTCAGATTTCGATCCCTTACTCCAGTGATTTTTTTTTTTTTTCCAGTATTCAAAATTCATCGGAGCAGGCCTTGGTTTCACTGATTCCCTCCTCCTGGGAAAACACTCTCGCTACTGAGCTGCTTGGCCACTCAGCTTCTCGCTCCGATTCAATGATGGTGCAATTAGTCCAGGTAAAAAGAAACAAAAATTCAATGAAGGTGCAATTAGCAACCACGTGGGGGTGGATGGGTGGGAGGCACAGGCTGAGGAGGTAGGAAGAGGTATGCTGAAACAGCAGTTCCTGACTGGCCATAAGAAAAAATCAGCGTGTCTTGTTAGGACTAGAGTGACTGGTCATGCTTGTGAGCATGACTTCTGGTATATTGGGAATTAAGGACTGGAGCCTTGGCTAAATACAAACCCATGCAATTTACAGTCCCTGCAAGTCAAATGAAACTTTCAAAACTTTGTTCAGGGTGGGTTAAAAGTCCATAGTTTTTCATAAAAAGAGATGTTTGCCTTTACAGAACTGGGCTTTTGGTAACCGTATTTCTCTGCTGCTTCGGTATGTGTTTAGCCTGAAGCTATTGGAGGGCTCATGCAGTTCACAGCGAAGTCCCTGCCACTTGTTTTCACCCAGCTGTCTCCTTTGCTGTGCTGGTCCGAGTGCTGGTCCGAGGCAAGGGGAGGAGGAACTTGAGAGGAGAGACTCATTCATGAAAATCAGTATTGCCTTGAGGGGTCTGCTTCAGGCTGTGGCACTAGTTGTACCCAGAGCTGTTGGATGGGCAGGTGTACCTGAGTTCGAGGAGACCAAGTAGTAGATGCTCCTGACCGCATGTCCCTGTTGTGGTGAGGGTTGCCTGGAGCAAGGACTGCAGGGAAGCTGTCCTCTCTCTGCCAGAGGTGT
>NW_009197132.1:2872-22682 GCF_000690835.1 Fulmarus glacialis
AGGCTCTCCCACTCCCATCCAAGTCAGGAGAGTGGAAAAAACATATATATATATGTATATATATTTCTATATAAACATAGAAATTTCCATCAGAGTAGTGATCCACTTTATCCTTTCTCTCAGATAATAGCCAGTGGGAGAGGTCTCAAGAAGAGAATACATCGGAAAAAAGGTCCCCAGGGAAAGCACTGTGAATTAACGGTTGGCTTATGTCACAAAGCATGAAGATTTTATTCTGTTTCTCTTTTTAATCCTACACTACTTTTTCATCCTGCATAATGCAGATGTGAATTTACATAAATGCCTAAAGTTTCTCAATTCCTGTCAGATCCTTTATCTCAGTAATAACCTCTGAGAATGAGTTTCACATATTTGTTATAACCTGCCAATACATATAAGAGTGTGTTTGTGTGTGCATATTTTCTAAGTTTTTTAAGTGCTGTCATTGTGTTTTGTAGATGGTTCTGTTTAATAAGCCAAGAAAAATAGAAATAGCAGCAAACAGCTATTTAAAAACAATAGGAAAAACACAATAGATACAAAAATTTGGAAAACAAGGGGAAAGGATTTATAGTTTTATGCTGCAATGTACAGAGTCGTAAACCTTGGATGGAATAGAAATACTAGTATCGTTCTTTCAGCAGTAAAATAGCTCTCCCTTTACCCGTTCCTCCGGTGGATGACTTGGGCCATCACTGACCGACTTGGCCATCTCCTCTCACCGCACTGTTTTAAAACTTGGGTACACTGGACACAGCCAGAGCTATAGAAAATTACCCGCATTTACTTTTCACCTCTCAAATTCTGACCAGAAAAAGTAGGAATTTAAGTGGGCTCTTTCTCAACATTCATAAGGGACTACTACACTTACATCTCTGTTTCTGAGTAGATATCCCTGGCTGGAAAGAATTCCTTTCTGCTATTCTTGAACAGCGGCTAAAGCCTGGCACGTGAGTATTTTATCAGTTTGAAAGTATTTCAAGGCCTACTTTCTTTTAGACTTTTGGGGGATTGTTACTGAAAAATCCTTTGCCAGGTTAAATATTTGTGTTTGGTTTTGTGAGGCCAGAGACCCAATTTGCTAATGTTTCATACTAATCCAACCGCTATAACCAAATGGAGATTAGATTGGGACGCTCTCACAGAAGTATCACAAAAATTTGCTGTGGTTCTATCTTCTTCTGTTATCATTGAGGATAATTTTCCCATGCAAATGAAAGCTACCAAAAAAAAAAAAAAAGAAAAAAGCCTTGAGTTTGCTGTGCTTGAATAATTCCTATAGAAAGGCCAGCGCTACCCGTGCAGCATCTATCAGAGAGCTCCGACAGGACTGGCAACAGTCATCCGTCTCCGTCTATTGGGAAGTTAATGCCAGATGAAAACTTTTCTTTATCCAAAGCTTAGATGTTCAGTTAAATCATTACATATGTACTTTATATTACCTATTACACATGACACAAAATATTTGCCTGATTTTAATTAGACCAATGTTATTTGACCATTAGGGGGAAACAAGAATTAGATCAGAGTACAAAAAAGAATAAGTAACATTCAAGCAATATCAGAGTGTAGCCGTGCTGTTACCAAAGTGTCTGTCGGAGTGGTAGTGTGAAGGTCCATATTTAATGTCTTCCAGCAATTTTCACATTACATTTGCTTGCCATAAAGAAACAACAGGGGTAAAAAACCAAACTGCTTTTAAAATGGAGCTGGACATGCTCAAAAAAGGGTAAGAGTGTATCAGCCTCGTGATAGCCCATCTCATAGCTTGACGAGGTCCCATATAGTTACACATACACGTAACATAAGCCAGCCTTTCTGAAATCAATAGGCTTGCTAGAGTTACAGCAGTAAAGAATTTGCCACATACTTTTTCTAATAGCCAGGTGGTCAAAACATCCAGCAGCAACTCAGTCTCTGGAATCAGGCATTGAATATCAAAATTTTATTAATATATTTTTGTATTATGAATTAGTTAGTTACTTAATATCTCCCATGAGGGAAGCATCTTTCTTTTTTGTCTGTATTGCCACAGTGCCTTGTCTTTCAGGGCAGAAAGACACAGTTAATCTGAGTTTACTTAACAGTAAGTAATCTTCAGTGTGATCTCAGCCCATTTTGAAGACGACAAGCACAGAGACTTTCATCCAGCGATTGCCAAACTGACTTTTAATTACCAGAAAAATGTGTTCCCAGATCTACCTATGTACTTCAGTGCCTCTTACGAGATTTGATGTCGCATGTGCTTTTGTTTTCCCCTACAGGTTACAGTCATTTTTTTCTGTTTAGAATTGAAGTGGTGACTCATAATTAAGTGCTACACAATAAAGGATTACTTTTGTTAGGCTTGGGATTTACAGAAAATTGTTTTACATCGATCTGTGGAAAACCTCAAATGAAGAAGATGACGAGCTGGCTTGGAAGCAAGAAAGGCAATTAGCATCATACACATTGCATAAGCATTAGGAGCATTTGGACTGTTGACAGGTTTTGTCTCTTCTTCTCTCCTCTTTTCTCCCTCTTTGCCTGCTTGCTTTAAAGCTCCTTCCGCAGAAGACCAAAGCATCCGTAACTGAATGGGTCTTAACGGGTTGGGCCATCCTTTAAAAAAACCCTGAAATCTTCACTCGGGATTTTTTTTCCGCTCAGAAGAGCGCCCAGCTGAAAGTGTATTTGACACTATTAGCAGGAATTCCATCTGCCTTCCCAGCAAGTCACTTTTCTAGCAAACACACTTTACTGTTGGTGAAATGGCCTCCAAACACCACGTTACGCAACCTCTTTGGTCCTGTTGCAGAATAGGTACTCCAAAGCAGGGACTTTCCACAGGGTTAAAAGGTTTCTTCCTTATACCTGTGCACCATTCTTTAACATATGTAGTTAGAGTATGGTCCCAAGCTTGCCACACAAGCCTGGGAAAGTGCCTAAGCCACCCTGTGCGGGAGGATGTAATTCTGGAGGCATTGCAGAATACGACCATTGAACCCCGCAGCCAGGTAAAGATGTCGCTCAGCGCTTTTTGCCTTTGGAGCTGGAGGCAGTCAAGTAACCCACTCACCTGCCGGGGGTGCAGGGATGGCACTGCAAAGGTACGGCTTGATTTAGGATCACACTTTGTGAGTGTGGCCCTCGTGAAATGTTTCACTGCCTTCAGACCGATTAATTACGACCTTCCCTCCCTCCCCAAATTAGTCAGCAAGGATCTCAGTCTGAACTGAAATTAAGCATCAATTTTAAGATCATCATCAACCTCACGCTCATCAGCTCACTAAAAACCTCAAGTCTGAGCAGATTTCCGCCCAAGCCTGGAGAGGTAGCGATATTGAAGACATAAGGCACTAGTGTCCCAGTCCATCTGTAACCCCCCAAAAGCAGAGCCCCTCCGCCAGGAACAATCAGACCAAACCCTAGCTCTGATTTCCTGCCTTTTTCATTCTTATTAGGCTATAACGCCATTATATTATGTTTCACGTCTCTAATTTTGATCGACAAAGACAAGCCTAGAAAGAGAAGCAGGACTAAGTGAAACAGGGGATCCGCTCGAGGGTCAGGACGCATACGGTGAACAGCTGTACCGCAAATGCCGAGGCAGGCTGCGAATGAGCTCATGCAGCTGAGGCTGGGGGAAGACAGCTTTAAGGCTACCCAAAATGTCACTGCAAACAAACCCTCTATTTTCCCAGCTGAATCATAGCCGTGTGGTTAGAGACTGTGGTAGAAATACAACGGGATACACCGAAATGAATAACTATGGTTCGGGTCATGAAATCACTGCAGCACATTTTAATTTCCCCCCGCCCGCTGCCTTTACCAGACCCTAACTGCAGAATACATCGGCACTGCATCTCGATGTATTGCAGCGCGGAGTGGGTAAACCCTTGAGTAATTTATCAAAAGTTTAGGTGTTAAGTTTGTTTATAGAAATGGGTAAGTGCTTGAAAATTGGGAAATTCTTTCCGGTCTTATCTGAATTGTCATAAACTTCCTTAAAAGGTAGGTTTGGGAGCATGCTTTCATGAAGGATTTGTGGTACTTTTAAGACCTTATTCTGCTTGGAAAGGCCCAACAGCTTTGGGCCTTACTGAAACACAGCTTTTCTCGCTGTATTTCAGTAATCCTGTCTTGCCAGAACCTTAAATTGCTACTGCAAATGGTCAAGAAGCAAGCCCATGCCTGTACAGAATGTATATTCAGATAGAGAAATGTACAGTTATTTGTTTTTGTTATATGTTCACCTATTTAGCAAAAGCAGATTTTCAAAATAAAAGAATAACATTTGGTATTCTGGTTTTAAAAAATATATCACTTCTAATTTCCTTCAAATTGGCTCATTTCTTCTGGCGATATTGAATGAGCACGGAAGCAGAACAGCCCAAATTTTACCCATAGCACACGAAAGGCTAATGACATTATTGACTCCGCTATGGAGTCATTATTTTGGTTTCACTGTTAAGTTTAATTTGCAAATCAGATTCTGCTCCTGGTTACCCCGGTACATGTCTGAGATAGCGCAGCCTGAGCTACTTAAAAGTACAGAAGTGCAGATGTAAACCCGAGCGCAGCCCACGCTATGAAAATTTAGCTGTCAGCAGAGATCAGATAGATTTCGGAGCCGCCACGGAGCACGCTGAGCGTGCCTGGCTTGCTGTAACACACCGACTTGCTCAGGTTTCAGTTCTTCTGCCTCCTCCAGACTCTGCTGATTTCCTATCCGATTAAAACGCAATCAGTGTAAGCCAAGAATTAGGAAAAAAATCAAGGAACAGCAAACCTCAGTAACGTTAGGTTATGTTTAACTGGTACTGACTGAAAGAAGTCAATGAGTCTCTGCAGCGTAAATAGTATTGAAAGAAAAGTTGTAGGGAGAAACTAAGCCTCTGTCACTTTAAATGTTATTAATTACGAAAACAAGCTTGGCTGCTGAGTGAACAATTCATTTTGAGAAATAAAGCTTGAAGGACCGGCAGAGCAGTTTGTCCAACACATTATAAATAATCATGGCCATGCCGGCCTTCAGCACCATTATCAACTATTTATCAGCAAACCGTATTTAACTGAATGAGCATTTTTGCTGTGGAGAGGTCACCTCTCGAAGCAGAGATCATCAACTATTTATCAGCAAACTGTATTTAACTGAATGAGCATTTTTGCTTGTGGAGAGGTCACCTCTCGAAGCAGAGATTAATTCTGCTAATGGATTTTCCTTACCTCCGTGCAAAAGGCATTATATGCTTGATGGTGATACCCAGCACACCAGCGGAGCTTTGCACGAGGCGAGGCTGGCGACAAAACGTTGTTGTGCTTTGCTTCTCTTTTACGGGCAGGGTACCAGGGTGCTGGATGGTGCGCAGCCCAGCACAATACAGCATTATCCGGGATATTTTTGCAGTCACACAACTGTAAACACAAAGGGTTTCAATACGTTTTGCATCTGATTCTGATCTCAGCTATCTCAGTGTAAATCAGAAATAACTCCCGTGAAGCCAATGGAGTTCCACTAATTTAAAACTAATGAGAAGAGAGACTCAGGCTGAGTTCTCCCCCGCCCTTATTTTCTGGCAATTACTGCCTTCTAGTAAGGCATATTTTTCCTTATGAGGCTACAAGCCCGAGGTGGATTTCACAAACCAGCCCTGCTGCTCCTTGGCTTCTTCATCGCTGAGAGCACCAGCCCCATCGCCCCTGCCCACCACACCCAGACGCTGCCCAGCTAGGGGACATCTAGCCATCGATGCTATCGGCTGGGGGACAGCTAGCAGTCAATGTCACCTCACCTCACCTCAGAAGAAAACCTGCAAACACATTTTCCAAAGCACTGACGGCTGGATGGGTGCTAGACTCTGCTAATACCAGTTCGTCTCCCTGAAAAGGATTTTTTCACCCTTGTTTGCGTTTCAAGACTATAGAAATGCAAGGCACTTTGACTGACTTGCTGCTCTGACTAGCCCAGGATCTGACTGTAATTAGTCAAGAAGGAAACCAAAAGGATGCCAGTCTAGAAAGCCTCGAGGAAGGAGTGGTAGGGAGGTAGAGGAATGGCTTCCAGCTGATGCGGCATCAACCCAGAACCAAACGGGCGTTTTGCCTCACCTTTTGGAAGGCTGACAGGCCATACAGAAATTGTGTTGAAGCTATCGTAGATGAGTAAATTGGGGCAGCTAATTTCTGCAGTCTCAGAGGTGGCCTGACTATAATTTAGTACCGGGAATTTGAAAGCAATTGCTCTCAAGTTTCTGTTCCCATCCCTGCCACCAGCTCAGACCGTTATCAAGTCTGTTGGTGAATTTGGGATGAGGTTTTAGCTTGATTATCTCCTTCCCTCCTGAAAAATGCAACCAAATATTCTGTGGCCTGGTGTGACGCCAACAGATGCCACACGGGTAATAAAAATAAGGGGGCAGGAGAGGAGAAAGTCACAAAACAGAAGGGAAAAAAGGGAAAGAAAGGGGCCATATGAACAAACTCACTGCAGTTTACTAGTTCCTTGACAGATGAAAATAGCTTCAGCAAGTACTGCTTTGGATGGTTCATTCCTGTTTTCTCTCACCAGCGTTTTGTGGAAAGATGCTAGTGGAGTTTTACTGGTTAGACTGTCAATATATACAACGATAATACAATAATAAACATACAGAGTCATGACTCCAGAGCCAGGCTGTTGAAAGAGTAAAGCTTTGCAAACACAATGGTTTACTGAGGGCAGTCCTGCCCCCCTTCCCCCAATTCCAGCAAGATTATTTATTTTTTCAGGGTCTTCTTATCATTGAGTATTAAACACAACCCTTCCCCTCCAAAAGAAGAACCACCCAGCAACACAAAGAAGAGTGCTCTTGTAAAGACAATGTGCAGATAGCAAGAATAATATTGCTATTTTTTGCTATTACAAGGTCGAGTGCTTGCTCCCAGTTAATCCATAATCAGTCTATCTTTATTTCAATGAACTCATTCACAATATAAATGCCAGCAGACTCTTCTAACAGCAATTCTAGAAATAAGCCACTTTGACAACACTCTGCTATGCTTCCCATTATTATGAAAGCAAACGAAAAGTAATTAGGTCTTGATAACTCCATGTTTTGGAATCACTAGATGCTGGCTTAGCCTTTTGATTTTGTAGAAAAAGTTTACGCGAGGAACTATATAACTGGTAAGACACAGAAGGGCCCTGCTTTATGTAACGCTATATAGGGGCCATGCGAGCAGAGCACAGGGCTTGACAGCCCAAAAGACAGCGATTATCACCTCCTTGCAGTCGTGCACTCTGACATATCATCTGAGTAAACTGGAGATTGGCTTTAACAAGCGTAAAATTGATAGGCTGAAATCAGGGCTTTGAGAGCAGGCGGATCCTGGGCTCGCTCGAGAGCCGAGGTCCCTCACGGCTGCTCACACCAGGCTGAGGCCGGCACGGGCACTTTTTCTTTCTGCAGGGCAGGGCGTGCGAGCAAACCTGCTTTTTTGATGGTCCCTTTCTACTTGCTATTTAAAGAACGATCTCTCCGGGCAAGGCAGAGGTTTCATTAGCCGAATACAAGAGCTCTCCCAGCTAAAACCATCAAAAACGTGGACAATGTGGAACATTTTGTCATTAACAGCATTGAACCTGCACACCAGAGAACCATATAATTGTACTCCATGGCATGAAATGCTGAACGGATGTCATTATGACTAGAATTATTCCCAAAACACATAGGAGGTTTCTTCCCAAAGACTTAGGTGCCTCGACACAAGTGGGCAAAGCAACACTTGCGCTATCAGTCCTTTAGAAGTGACAAAGCTCTCACAAAATTCACATACCCCCATGCAGCTCTAACCCCTATTAGCATCAACGAAGCCAAATAAATCTGCCTTTAATTAGCAAGGTAGGGGAGCGGGGAAAGGTCACAAAGGGAAACGCAGTCTCTTCACAACACAACTTTTTCTCATTGCCCAGTCAAGCAACGCTGAGAACCGTGAGGATCTTCTATGGACGAGAGAGGGTTAAATTTCTGTTTGGGTGTGCCTCCATCAGCACTTTGCTCAGCGCTACGTTTTCTCTGGAGTTTTTCCTAGATTTACAGCTTCCAGCTCTAATTGATCAGCCATATACAGATCACATAAACTGCTAAAAGAAGTGCAGTATAAACAAGTGGAAAAAGTCACCCAAAGCCAGGAAAGACTGAACAACAAAATGTAGATCAATTATCCCCCTTCTTTGCAGACTGTGGAGCTAGGAAATGGGCCTAAATGCTGCCCAAGTATCACTGCTTATATCCGGGATTTGGAGCACAGAGTTTGGAGGATAATCCTTTATTTGAGGAGGAACCAGAAGGGTGTCTCGGTAGGGCTTTATAGCCTGAGTTCTTTTAGGTGAGACTTGCTCTGGCAAAGGGCGGTACATCCTCCTGATACGTTATTGAGATGAGCTTCAGACAAAGAAGATTTGGTAGCTTTTAAGTGTCAGCAACTAACGATTCTCTTTGCTTTGGGAATGGAGATTTCAGCGAGAATGTAGGACTTTTTAAGTGGGGAGAGGAGGGGAGGAGAGGCTAAACCACAGCTGGTATCCTTAGGGAAAAAAACAGAGTGGCAAGTCTGCAGTGGGGAGCTCCCTAAGACAGTCTTTCATGCGGTTCTGCATCAGACGAATTCATTTACTTAGCTATTTCAGCATTTTTGGTTAGTGGGTGACCCAGAGCATTATGGTGTAAAACATAGCTTATGTATATTTTTCTCTTTGTTCTTGATTCTTGACCCCAAATCCCACCGGCCCAGGGAAAAGCTAACTCATTAGATGTATTAATGACAGCTACTGCAGTATTTTTGTGCAGAACTTGAAAAAAGGAAAGTTTCGATGTTTTGAGCTACATCCTACCGCTTAACCCAGTATCGCTTCTCCTGTGTTTCCATTTCAGCCTATGAATCTTTGTGGATGCTGTTATCCTAAGGAGGGCCTCTCAGCACCTAAATTCAGTGTAAAACAGGGTCCTGTGCACACACCTCTGGTTTCTGTTAGAAAGAGAGCTGCAGCGCACTGCAAAGAGCTGCCTGCTGCCCAACCCCCGGACACTGCACCCCATCCCAGAGGGGTGGACCTAGGTACAGCTGGGACTGAAGAGACCGGTTTGTGGAACAATCAGGATTTCATGAAGGTAAAAAGCAATGACATCTGATTTTTTTAAAAACAAAATAATAGTTCTCCGCTGTCCATTTTGCACATGCTTGTTTTCTTACGCATGCAAACCTGGAGCGCAGCATTTGACAGAGCTCTTTTTGTAACAGCTGCTGGAGAAACAGCACCAAATGAAAACCAGTACACAAAGAAATTCATTAGCCCGTTCTGCAAGACTGAGAGTCCAAAAGAGACATTTACTAAACATGGTGTGTCTTTCAGCGCAGGCCTGGTAGAAACATTAAAACTAGGATCAGCAACTACCATCAACACACGTTCCTTAAGGCATCTGAAGACAAGCAGTTTGTTTGCTGTCACTTATTGCAAGGAAAGGAGGCCAATGCTGGAGGTCCTTCCAAAGTGACACAATTTAATGCTGTGTGCTTAGATTTCAGGATAGTAGATATCCCATAACTGCGCACAGTGAGTACATAGCAGATACTAAAACACTTAATGACTCTAAAACACCCCTGAGAAATTAATTTGCTGTTTATAGCATTTTAAAGACAAACCTGTCCAAAGTATAGGTCATCTGCTATCAGATCCAAAGCTGCCGAGAAACCGCTTTTAGAGCTCATAAGCGTTCTGCCGTTTACCTGGCAGGTTCCCTCTTTATTGTAGGACTGAGTGAGCCCATAAAAGCAACGCCCTTAACCCCTTGCCAAGGCAGGAGGGAAGCAGCCTGCAGCAGCTCTTAGCCTGCGAGCCAAACCAACAGCAGGAAACATTCAGAGCAAGAACATCGTGTCGGGATCTTGTACCGAACAAGATCCCCGTGGAGTCTGTGTGTGTGTCTGCACCTCTGTGACCGTCAGGTGGTTTTACTGCCTTACCGTGCAGCAGCCTCACCTCTCTTTTATTTCTCTTCTTGTTCCATTCTGGTCACTTGGGTTACATCCAGCAGCGAAGTCCCTGCTGTGCTGTGGCTCTCATGTGAATAAAACCCGGCTCTTTCCACCAAGCTGGTGCCCCTTACACTGCTTTGAGACTGGATGTGGCTCTGGGCACTCCTGGTCTGGGCACTGATGGTCACGAGGAGCCCTGTCGGTTCCAGTCCGTGAGCTGTACTGAACGCCCGGGGTTGTACAAGAAGCCAGGTTTGGTTCTTTTTTGCTTGATTAGCTTCTGGAAAGCCAGCGGGGAAACAGAGATGTGGTCGTGGAAATTGGCTCCAAGTGGGCTGCGAACATAAAAAGTCCTGCATTGGCTCAAAAGCATCACAGAGGCTCTAGATAATTGGTGGCTGGACTCAGACTGTCAAGAATAACCTAAAACGCCTGAATACCTCATGGAAGTTTAAGGTTCTAAACATTTGGGATCAACACAATTTGGAAACGATCAGACTTTAGAGGAGCAACAGAACATCCTCGCAACATAGCGTGGTCTCACCAGACCTCGCATCTTACCCCACCAGCAGGAGACCTCGCAGCTTTGCTTGTGCTTATCTTTTTATTTTGCTTTAATTCTCTGGTGAGCAAGTAGGTACGGAGTGCTAGTTTGCATCCCCAGCAGAAGAGAAGCCAGGGAGCAGCAAGGTGATCCCTGAGCCCCAGGAGTGCCCTGTCGCTCTCTGAAGGGCCGTTCCCTCGCTATAAATGTCAGAAATCAGGGATAAAGAGGAAGGAATGCGTCCTACCACAGCCGCTCCCAGGGCAGCAGTCTTCGGTGACGTACAGAGTGGAAAATGTGTCAAAGCGGTTTAGCAGGAAAGAAAAAAACATGATGAAGAGAAGGGCGGCTGAGTGACAAAAGAGTCATGAAACAAACATCCAACCACAAATAATTTGATGGTTTTATTTGTTCGTGTTATACTGCTGACACGGCATGTTTTTCCCTGCTGACTGCGCTTGCCGTATCAGCGCTGAAGTCTGGCAAACTTAGAGACTGCTTTCCCTGTAACGAAAGTGATTATAATCGATAGGCAACTGCTTGCGTGTCGCCCGTGTCTAGATGTGAGACCAGTACAATCGAGAAAAAGGGACCTCAAAAACCGAGGTCACTTCGGTATGGTTTTCTGCAGCAAAAGAGCGGTACGGCCTCTTTGGTGCAGCCGCAGCTGTGGCAATACGGAGCTGCTCGCCTTTCACACCCTCACAGCTCAGTGCTGGCTGTGAAAGCTCAGAAGCTGTTGCCTTTAATGATCCCGTAGCTGGGAAATTGGCTGAGATCCTTGCGCTGGCAGTGGGATCTGCATAACCTTGTTAAAATAGTTGTTCGGGTAACCCCCGTCTTCTGAAAATGGGGTTGTATGGCCCAAATCCCTGGACGTACAGCGCGGTGCCGACCATAACAAGACTCTACCTGGGATCAAGTAAAAAGATTAAACAAAAAATGGGTCTGTGTGATGGTTGACTATTTTGGCATCAAACTGGGTCTAGAAGAAAGAAAAGCAAAAGAAAAGGCTCAGGCTGGAAGCTGAACCCTGGTGCCTTCCAAAGGTGGCCAAGGGTTTCTCTCCTCCATGTGGGTTTTGTCAGGTATGGAAGGTCATCTGGAAGTTGTGTGTGACCCTCCCAATCATTTTTTAAGCCTCAATAAGCAGGGGAAAGAGCCCACTAGAACAAGAAGAAAGGAAAATACAACAGAGTAATTTAGACCATAAAGGGCTGTGGAAAAGGAACCTTAAAAGATTTTTTTCCACAAAATTCTTAGGGTTTACAAAAATGTAAAGGACCCCTTGAAAACGTTAGGTTGCCTGCTGCTTTTTGTTTAGGAACCTCCATCCAGCCGTCACAGGAAAGATACACAGCCTCTTGGACATTTCCCTAACAGTTCTCATTTTAGGTAATGTAAATAACATTTTTTACATTAACATCTTATTTATGTAGAATCTTCTGTCTCAGCAGATGTCCTACAGCTGTAGGTGTATAAAATACAGAGCAGGGCTGGGGGCAGGGGGGGCAGGATTAATCTCTTCCTTATACTTCTGCAACTGAGGAGGCAATTTGGTGGAGCTATGGAAATGTTATCAGACAGCAAATATCACACGAGCTGGACGTCGGACCCAGAGCTGAGGCTCCGTTTGCTTAAGACACTGTTTGCCTCATCCCTTGATGTCTTGCATATTATATTTTTAAGTCAAAGACGTAGAAGAAGTCAAATTATTATTATTAGAGAAGCAAAATCTTTTTTAGGTAGCAAAAGAGGTTCACAGGTGGCAGCCTTGTTTGCTTCAAACCTGTTTTTTTATCCCCTCAGGGATACTGTCATGCCATGGTAGTCACCAGTGTGGAACCAAAACAAGTTCTTCATCCGTATAACCCCCTTGCCACTCCGTGAAAAACGATAGGACCACTAATGTTCGTAAGTCAGCTGCCTTTTCTAAGGAGCTGGAGCATCTTGTCCAAACCAGCAGTCACCACGTGTGTGGGTACAGGGGTTTGAAATGCAGATCTCCCCTGGCGCGCTGTTTCTCTGCTTACTTGGGAGCCCACCTGTTGCCGGATTAAGCTTTTTCTGACTCGCTCCTTTAAAAGCACAACCGAACCCTTACCATGTCAATTCTGAAACCCAGCAGCCGGTCACCGCTGGACCCGCACATGCCGTCGGTGTCTGGAAGGGCACAAATAACAGTCAGCCCAGCGATGCTCTAATAACCGCGGCCAAAGGTGAACAGGCGCGCGTCGGTAGTGGCAGTAGCTAATTAGCAGGGAAATGCCTGCTGTGTGTAAACCGTGCCGTGATAATTGCTAACATGGGAAGTTTACACATTTGAGTCAATGCTTTGTGCAGCCGGTATCTCAGTGCATTGGTAGGAAGACAGCCCGTATATACCTATAGGAGGAGCATCTAATTCGGCTAACGCACTTCACCCGGACTCGCCAATTCAGAACTGTACACGCGTGTCGCCGAGGGGACAGAAATCTGCTCACAGATGTTTGGGGACCTGTGCTGCTGTTCTTAACTAACCACGAAGAGTCAGCTCTTCAGCTGCTATAAATCAGCAAAGCGCCCTTGTTTTAAGCGGAGAAGGGCCAGTTTTGCACCAGGACTGTCAACCCTTCAGAGCAAAAAACAGTATGAGGCAGTTAAACCCAGGAATCTGCACTATTTGATCTTATTAAAAACATTTATCAAGGGCATATTTTAGCTTTATAACCTGTTGCTTGTGCATGAACTCTACGGTTTTCCTTATTACCTTTGTTTTTCAGGCGCTATAGACTCTGCAGCTTTGTTTTTCACAAAGTGACAGCGTCTCCTGCCAAAGGGCAGAGAAATGCTGATGAGACAAATTGGAAAAGGTTCTTTTAGTTCTTATCCCACAGCTTTTCTCTTGTCACTGACATTTGCCAGATTAAAAACTCCCAGTGCTCTACAAAAGTCATAAAGTTCAGTTATAAGTGTAAAAACCCTCCCAATCCTAGACTCCTAAACTAGCTATAGAGAAGTCCTATTAAAAATCCAGGACATAGTGTACTGCACGAGCAGAACAGTCAGATATGTACATGTCTAGCTATTTCATGGATGGAAAAAGAAAAATTGACACAATTACAGACTTGTCATACTCCACTTCTTTCTTCAGAGTATTGAATGTCACTTAAAACAAAACAAACAGCCAAGTTCATTTCCCATGACAAACATCCAGGGACATCTGAAAGTCAAAACAGAAGCAACCAAAATCAGAAGGCAAAGGAAACTTTGACAAAGCTTCAGAACCTTGTCAGATACAATTATTCAGTAAGTGTACTCAAATCCGTGAAAAAGAAAGGCTTCCTTCACCGCAAAATGCTGAGAAGCATTGAAAGGTTTCACATGCGTTGCTATCCGCAGCGTTAGCTTAATAAAAAGCTGCCGTAGGTTTTAATGCTAAGAACAGGTGAACAAAAGTAATATTGAGAAAACCCAACGGGGTACAGAACAGCAAACAACAAACAATCTCTGCTAACACTAGGAAAAGAAGTCAAAGTGCATGTAATTTAATATAATCTCCCTCATAATAAACTACTCCTTACTGCAATTAAAAACTTCAGTCAGAAAAATCAGTTATGTTGAAGTAATGAGAGTATTTCTTACCTCTTTCACATACCTCAAGCTGCAAACTACTTTGGGAAAAAAAAAAGGCTCAGACCCATAAACATAACAGGATTAGAAAAGCCTGAGCTGCAAACTACTTTGGGGAAAAAAAAAAGGCTCAAACCCATAAACATAACAGGATTAGAAAAGCCCCAAATGACACCCATAGCGCATGATTTGCCTCAGCTGAAAAGTAATTTCCTAATAAAACTGAGGCTACAAGTTTTGAGCATCACTGGCCCTTACCAGGAATGATCTCTTTCAGGCGAAGTAGGGAACAATGGTCATCCTCTGGGACCTATTTGTTCCATCAGGTCCTGTCTTCTACTTGCTGTGCTTTGAGTAATTGGGTGGTGCTGCTAGTGCAGCCAGTGCACTGTAGGTTCTGTGGGTAGTTTTAACAGAAGTATATTTGATATGGATAAAATAATCTGGTTGTTTGGCTTTCCTGTGGCATTTCTGGGAAGCCAGAGTTTTATGCAATTTTGTAATACAATTGCTGAAACGTTGGGGTGCTCCTGTAGGTTAGAAACATCAATTTCTGGCTTTTAAAGGATTGCATTCTTACATGCTGTTACCTTTAAGTGCTTTCAGCTTTGATTAAATCTCAAACAAAAGCTAGTTTCCAGTCTATGTGGCCTATATATACATTCTAATTCGAAACCAGAACAGCAGTCAGATGAAACCATACAACGGTATCTGTGAGCCGGTACCTGCTAGTGCAGCCGTGCCTCGGCCGTCAGGGCACTCCTTGCCCTGTATGATGGGTCAGGCGGGTCAGTACCTAACCAGCAGGCACGGCGGCTCCTTTCCAGCCCCCACACTGGAAAATTAGTATACGACTGGAGAAATGGTTATGTGTCCTAACACGGTCTGTGGGAAGGGGAGCATGTTCTGAGGTTGCGCAGTTCTGGCACAGAGGCATGTGACAGCCAAGAACCGTCTCTGGCTGTCCTCATAGCCTCCTTCACTTCCTTCAGAAGACATTCAAGTTGAGTTTCCTGAAGAAAAGGAACCCTTGCTATTGATCGTCGTTGCTTCTGAAGCCATCGTTAGAAAATATGCTGCTTTCCTGCCCTCCCAAAGTATTATTTGCTCACCTGTTCAGCCAAAAAGCTTTTGAGGGAGAACATGGGCAACAAGAAAAGTGACAGGAACTGAGAAGATGACAAGCTTTTGCCTATCCTTTTTCTTGGTGACAGTAGTGGGTTCAGACTGAAATGCCAATCAACGTCCCATTGCAAAAGCATTTTCTCCCTTGTAAATAAATATTTAGGCAGAAATTCACAGGCAGTTATGAATGCCGTCCTGGCAATATCGCAAGCAACGGCTGCATTTGGGACCCCAGCCTGGTCCAAGTGTTCTGAAGCTGAGGGTGGGTTTTCTGTAGCAGAGCTCGCCGCTCTTTCTCAAAACTGGCGTCCTGCCTCTGGCACCACGGTGTAGTAACTTTCTTCCAAATAACGTGTCTCGTCAATTGTAACCCCCTTCTACGGGGCGGGGAGGTGTCATCAGCCTTATCTCCGCATCATTACAAAAAGGTATTCTCTGCTCCATGGTGTTATGCGGCTCTTTCTGAAGTCCAGCCTGTTTTGGTGATTGCAACGAATTCTACAGGTGTAAAAAAAATTGTAAAAAATTGTTCCTTTTGCTGTTTAATACGCTTACCAGCAGTTGTTTTAAGAGAGACAAGCCATTCCAGTTCTCACTTAGCTTTCTACAAACTACAACGAATTCTTATAAAATGATGCTGTCACATACTGCCTTTGCCAAGGTTTAACAAACTGTTTTAATAAAACCTTACATTATTAAGAGGGAGTTGTATTTTAAAGGAAATTATAATGCATATTTGGAAGTATTCTAGATCATTACACCAAAGTATACTTTTTGAATGACTCAACAATATCCATTTCTCATCCGGTATATGTTCTTTTATATTAATGTTTGGTTTTTATATTAATGTTTATTTCTTATTCCCTAATTTGCTGTTTTAGCTAATTGCACAAGATATGCAAGAACAAACACTAATTACTAAATCAGACTCCGGCTTTTAAAAGGCTCAGGGGAAATAAACCAACAAACGGGAAGACAGGGACCTGTTTATTTTCCCTGCTCCTTGTCTGACGGGCTGCACAAAGAGTCACAGTATTTTAAGAGAATGCACAGAATTATACGGAACAGTGGCTTGGTTTTTTATTACTGGGGGGAGAGAGGTTGCTAATCTGTTTTCCAATCATGGAGTCTGGCCAAGGAATTTGCAAGGTATTAATTGCCATGTGGAAAGCATGCTCATGAATGTCTACATACATACGTTGCTATGTGTACGCATCAACTTCGGCATGTGTGCATAAAATCATCCTCCTTTGTAAAGAGGGTTTCTGTTGACATATTTTTTTTCAGGCTACACAATAGTTGCTGATCACACACACCTGAACTGTTCCCTTGTGTGCGCTGATTGTGGCAATGAGGGCGTTCGATGAGGGTCGAGGTCCTTGGGAAAAATGTATAAAATTTTCTTTTCATCACGGCCTTCCGTGTTCTGCTGCTGCTCCCTCGATCTCCTCTTTTACTCCAGGATTTTCAGCCCGGCACTTCTTTTCACACTGAAGTTTCGATCTTTAGTGGCTACTGCTTTATGATTTCCATCCCAAGCTATCTCACTTTCTTCTCTTGACAATTTTAACACAGTAGTTGACACAACATGTGAGTTATCTGAAATATCACGCGTCGCCTTTGGGGCTCAGGCAGAAGTCTGGAAAGACTGTAATGGCTTTTAATCGGGTTGCTGTTGATTTGTCCTGACTGAAACAAATTTTTGGATGTGGGGCTTTCGTCTTTGTTTTCTTCTAGCCGATGCTGTTTGATGACTCCCTGAAAATGCTCCCTCGGAAAGGATTTAAAGTAAAGTTAAATGCATTTACTTTAGCATTCCTGTTTACTGGTGGTTAGGAGGAGCCATTTCTACTCACTCTCCATCTATTGCTAGTTGCGCTTTCCAGTTGTAAGGCGGGGGGGGAAAGCAACACCTCGCTGGATCCTCCTTTTGCCCCGTGCTGACAGCAGAGAAGCAGCAGATTGTGTAAGACACGGGACGACGCAGAGCTGCAAGCAGCCGCAGCATGATTCATAACAACCACAAAGAACAGGCAGGGCATGCCGCCGTTTGACTGGCGTAAGGCACCGTGCAGGGTCTTCCCATAACCAGCACTTTGTGAGTTCCGAGCCGAAAAAGGGCTTGAGGAGCTCGAGCCAAGCTGGTGGAAACTTCTGACAATTGCATCCATCCCCCCAAACGAAATACTTCCTTGGAACCACAGATTAAGAGCCTTTTTCTTCCCCACCAGTAAATGGCAAATTAGAGGAACAGATTTTGGTCATTCATGTGGGATCACTTCAGAGCGGCCCCTGGAAACCAGCCCTTCGCTTTGGTCTGAGACAAAAGATAGTATTACTTTTGAACTTGCCCTCGGCTAAGGCTCTTGAAACACTCAAAGCACGCTGTAAGAGCTTCTGGCCTTGGGCGTTATCAGAAGCGGATCCCAGCTGAGGCCTGCAAGGGTGGCCAGGTCTGGCAGGTACCGCGCACAAGATGGCTTCTACGCAGTCTCTACTGAGGGCGTCTCATCGTTAGCTGGGTAAACGTCGAACGGTTTTCATCGTTAGTGGTAGATGCGCTTCTCAGTATTTTCTTCCCAATGGAGAATGCAATCAACTGAAACGCCCTGCGGTTTTGTTTTAGCAGGTTGCCAAACTTTCTGGCACTGCTTTTGTAGACCCTTCCCCTTACGTTTAGAAGTTGTTGAGAAATTCGCCTGCTACTATTACAATGATATTTTTTATTTATTTTTTGTACATGCTCCTAAATGAAACACACGTGGCCATAAAATTGAAGAGTGAATCTGTTGAGAATTTACTTTGTGAAGGCCAGAGATAAAGATACTTTCAAACACAAAATCCAACTTAGAAACACTCTATCTGCTGCTGATCATCTCAGTACAGAAGGATGATGAAACCTGGAAGTCACTGGAAAAAAGAAAAGGCTGTAAAAATGACTAAGAATCCAACTGGATTTGTTTGCCGAAAAAAGCTCTTGTAAGGCTTGGCTGAATGAAAGGTGAGGTTCATACAAAATAGAGGAAAGGCCAATTGAGTACAAATATCCAAATTTTCAAAAAAGACAGGCTGTGATGCTCACTGACACCTGAACACATGCTGTCAATCATCCTCATTAAGCGTTATTTATGGAGAACCAAAGTGAGCACATTGGGATGAACAGAGCACTGACTTCACAGAGCAGAGGAAAGATTGTTGAACGAATACGTAGACGGACACGGAAAAGGATAAAAGGGTGAACGGTAAAACACTAGCATCAGAAAGCAGAGAGATCAACCTTTTCACTTTCTTCTTCCCTCAGTCTTACTTCAAAAAATAGCAATCTTTTTTCTTAATCATCTTTTTCTCCTCATTCTCCTTCCCAAATTTCAAAAGAAGATCCACAACAGAAAACATTAATTAGGAGTCTTTTACAGATTTCAGTTAAGCAAGTGCCCTTTACATGGCAACATTTTTAAATTAAATACTTACGCTGAAGGATAATATTATCATTTGAATTTTATGCTTCAGAAATATAACCTACAACACAATAAAAAAGACAGTACTCTCAAAGTGTCATAGGAGGTGACCAGTAAAAGCACACAATACATCATCTCAGGGGCACTTTGGATTATCACCTGTAGGAGTTGGCTGGCAAAAATTAAATACGATCAATGTTACACAGAAGACCTAAATGAAATACAGTAAATTGCTGTAGTGAAGCTAGATGAATTTGCTGATATCAGCTCAAGGTGCTCTTTGCACTCCTCAGCTGTGACTCTGATGGAAAGGTCTTCAAATGTATCGGTGCTAGAAGAGTGGTGCCCCAGGCCAGCACGTCTCACCCGTTTCTTTCTCTAAAAACAGGAAGGGGAAATGGAGGGTGCTGGACGTACCTGGAATCACAGGATGGTTCAGGTTGGGAGAGACTGATGGAGGTCCATGTGGTCCAACGCCCCGCTCAAAGCAAGGCCAGCTATGAAGTTAGATGAGGTTCAATGGTATGTTGTCCAAGCAAGTTTTGAATATTTCCAGGGACAGGGACGCCACAACACCACTGGGCAATCTCTTCCAGCACCTAACTGCTCCCATTGCCAGAACAGTTTCCATCATACCCAATGGGAATTTACCTTACGGCCACTGGCGGCTGTAGTCCTTTTGCTGCGCACCTCTGAGGAGTGTCTGGCTGCATCTTCTGTTTTTGAAGGCATCAGCGAGATCCCGCACCCCCTTCCCACCCCAAGCCTTCTCATTTCCAGGCTGGAGTAACACGGCTCCAGCTGGATTTTGCACCGCTAACCAATACTCTTTGACACAGGTTGTGCTCTGCAGCGTAGATTCATAGTCTGCTTGTCAATGGGGATGTTTTCACCAGAATGTGGGACTTCATGTTACTTTTTAATGTAGTGTGTCTATTAATTTTGTGGGTTTTAAACTATATAACTTTGATGAAAAATGTTGAAAGGTCTTGAATCAGACAAATCCAGATTCCACTGCTTTTAATAATTTATCCCCCTACAGTATTTCAAAACTTTGCTATGTTTTCCTTTTCACAGG
>NW_009197132.1:22708-26406 GCF_000690835.1 Fulmarus glacialis
AAATCTGCCATATCCCCGTCCATTTTTGTCTGATTAGTCATCAGGAGAAAACATCCCCACCTGAGACGGCAACGACAGTTGAGCTGTAGCCCTCTAGAAGAAGGTGGACAGTGGCACAGTTCCCTCCCTCATCCCACGGGAAAGACACAGGAGTGTCTCTCTGCAAGCTACTAGCAGAAAGATAGGTCACGAAGTCAAATTGCTGACACGAGATGTGTTTGGAGGCTCCTGTGCGCTGAAGTGAGCAGTGCAGACTAAAAAACCACATAATTGTGACTTATAATATGTCCCAGATCTTGAAACAGGACCGTGCAGTTCCGATGATGAACCAGGGGAATTATGCAGCTCACTCCTCACGACTCTAATAACTTTGGATGATTGTTCCACATGATTCACTTGGAGCCCTTTTCTGATCCTCATCATGAAAGAATTAAAAAAAAAAGGCAGAAATGGATCATATGTTTAAGTGTCAAAAACATCTCTACGCTTTTCAGAAACAGGGAAACAAGGAAATCAGTAAAATATACTTTTGTCTATCATAGTGTCAAAATTTAGAGGAATGCACTACAACTCAATAAACTGTAAACTGCATTAAAGTTATGACATAAATTTTGTCTACGTCCACATTGCATATTATTTTTCTTTAACAAAACTTTTTGATAATCTCAGAACGCTTAACTGGCATAATGCAGTTCTCAATATGTTTGGTGTTACATTTAAAAGGTTTCATTTGTTAAAGTTTTCGTGTGTTATTAAAATCACTGCTTGGATGTGGTACAGTTTGTGTTAAAGGATAATATTCAAACTAAACATACAGCTTTTTAACAGATGTTTTATTACAGCAGCTTCTCAAACTCCGAAATCATTTGTGGATCTCCTGTTATTTCAGATGACGCTACTTACATACAAATGTGGGCTACTTTGGCCCATTATCTTTTCACTATTGTGGGGCAAGATGAAGTTGGCAGCATTTTTAGCCAAAAAAGAGTTGGTTCCTCATTGGCGGGTCTGAGACAAGCTGACCAAAAAACTCTAAAACAAATGAGTAACAGATAAAAAAACCCCTAAAATTGTTATTCTTTTTCTAAGTTCTTTAAACAAAATACCACTAATTCAAAGTGTAACCTCAGAACTCACCTCTTGCCTGCAGTCTTAACTTTTTCACTCTTTGCATTCTCCAACAAGTTGTCTAAGTTTGATTTACTCTCTTATAAATATACAAGAATGCAGTTAGTTATTGTTCCACTGCTGCTTTATTAAAGAAAGCTCTTGTTCTCACACTCCTAACTATCTATGTATTGGAAAGCTTCAGCTTTGAGCGGAGGTGGAAGTCTTGGTTAACAAATGTAAAACCAGTTGCTACTAATAAACCCCTATGGACTAAAATACAGATTTATTATGTTATTAGAAATCTGAAAGCAGATTTGGTACTTTTTGACATTATCTTAGGCTCAACAACGTCACAATACCATCTCTTCTCCATCTTCCTGAGATAGGTGAAGCCTGTTCTTCTCTCACCCTCGGTGAAATCCATCCCTTTGTAAGGGACAACCACACTGGACTCGGTGAAGTCCCACTCGGGACTTCAAGAAGTGCACTGGGCTTGTGCTGCCCTTCTGCAGAGAGATTAATTTAATTTCCACAGTGATAGTAGTGCTGCCTTCGCTGTGAATGAACTCCGAATGCGTAATTTGACATTATCACCTTGCTTCCGAAAGCCTATTTTCTGAATAAAAAGCTAGTAAAAGTGAAGATCAAGGAGTGGAAATTAGAGAGAGAAGAGACGAACGGTTTCCAATAACACACACGAAAGATTTTAAATAAATATTTTAATTCTATTATTGGCATTTACAGGTAGAAAGCATACAGTATGTTACAATTTTATCAAAATGTGAAAAATATGGATGTTACATAAGTAACAAATGTAAAAAAAGTATTTTTCTTACCTTCCCTGAAAGTAAGAAAACTATTCAGCATAGGAAAATATTGATATAAAAACACAGCTTAGGTAAAAAAAAAAAAAAAAATTGAAGTTTTTACACAGTACGATAGGTTCATCAGATCCGCATGAAGATGTAAGGACTTTGTGAGGTTCTACTTTACCTAAACCGTAGGGAATTTGGGACAAACAGTAAGCTACATTAATGAATCTACAAGTAGTTTTCCCTCATATCCGCTCCAAAATGCTAGAGTGCAGTAATTTTCTATACAATAAATAATTCTTCAAAGTTTCCATCATAGAAAATCATATAATGCAGAAAATGCCACTCCAAGGTCACAAAGGCTAGGCAGTGCTTTAATAATAATTATGATAATACTTATTATAGTGCTTTATAATGTCTAAGCACTTCAGACGAGTTAACTAATTAGTCCTCACAACACCCCTGTGAGGTAGGCGAGTAAGTGTTATTCCTACCTTTCCATAGTACAGATGGGAAAATGAAATCTGGGGAGAAGCACAGGCTGCAGCAGCAGCATAGCCGAGACGAGAGGCCAAGAGATGTGGAAATGGAGGGGTTTTTCCCTCGCTCCCGTTGATCGTGCCGCTGCTGCGAGCCAGGCTACCTGGCTGGGCTGGGCGGACAAACACCAATCGCTCCCCTCCCACTGGAAGCACTGGGAGGGGTGGGCAGCGACTGGGGTTAAGCATCCCAAAATATTTCATAGAGATTCAGAAGCTCTCACACAACTTTGTCAAAAAACCAAACCAAACCAAACCAAAAGATAAAAAAAAAAGGGGGAAAAAAACCCAAACAAACAAATGAACAAGCTGAAAAGAAAAAAAACCTCCTAAAGTGCTGACTGGCTTGAGCTGCTTCTAGCACCTCTGGTATGGAATAAGACTTACAGCACTGTTGCCAGCAATGATTCAAGCTGATTTCATCACATCCATCATGTGAGCAACTGCAGGATATGGCAACTACGTTTTCTGAGACGCCTTACTACTGTAATTCCTTCATTCACCATCCTTCTTCCACGCACTTCTTAAGGAAAATTAAATCCTCAATACTCTTGCATCGTAAAACATGTTAGTAGCTGGAGACAATATGCACATCCTTCACAATTAAAAAAAAAATTAGTTCATTTTGAGAACAAAGCATTATTAATTTAAGAATCACAAACCAAACAATGGTAAATAGGAAACCCTTTTCAAAGGCTGCATGCCAAATATCTTGTTTTCAAATACAATGCATGCAGGAGAAATAAATTCATCCAAGCATAATTAAATTAAAAATGTTTTAAGTCTCTTTCAGCAGCATAATGGTTATTATTTTTAAAGTCTCCTCCAACCAAACTGGCCTGGGGTTCAAATGCTGACCTTTGCTTTTCTACAACCATATAATGGTTTGACCGGTCCCCGTGGCTTTGCACTGCGGCAATTCCAGGAGATAAAGCCTATACATACTGTTCTGCTTCCCCGTCCTTGGGAACAGGCTTCGTTGTACCACCTTTGCTGTCTTCCCTCGCTGCTGCTGCTGCTGCTGCTGCTGTTTTTTCAGGAAGTGATGCCAAATCTTTGAAAACATCCACATAATGCCCAAAGCCCGGGCCCCAGTTCAAGAGGTTGTCCCAGTTGAAGCTTCCCGCTTGCTGCCCCAGCTTCACGGGCAGGGAGCTCTCCCCTGCGCTGGTGGCGGTCGCCTGTGCCCCCACCGGCCCCCCCTCGCCTCGGCGGCCGGGGTACCGCCGGGGCTTCA
>NW_009197133.1:0-766 GCF_000690835.1 Fulmarus glacialis
TTTAATGGCTGCTCAGAAACAGCAAATGTATTGTCCTTCTGTGGCATTGTTCTGAATCACAGATTCAGATCAGATATCACAAATATCTGATTCAATTATTGTTTCTCATTGGTAGCATAATTCATTACTCTGTCCTTTCTCCTTCCAGATTACCATGAAGCCCGTCTCATGCCTCGTAAGTACTTTTAAGTAATTAAAAAGCCGTGATGCCCTAAGAGTCAATGTACAAGATAGAGATGAATGCCTATTCAGATATCTTCTCTTTTTTAGCCTTTTAGTGGAACTAGAAGTAAAAATAAGGTGCAAACATTTAACAGTGAGAGGAATTAACTACTAAGCACCACTGGTATCAATGTCTCATGAAGATGAGGAATTAGATCAGGATTACACAGGAGGTCAGAGAAGACTGTGCGAGGAGTCTGCTGTTTGCAGAAACACAGCATTAGACTCTTGGAAGGCTAGAGGGTAATTGATGTTGACATGCAGTTGTCTTTTCCGACAGCAACACTACAAGTAAAAAGAATCCGATGTTGAAAAAGCTAGACTATCAGGCCAGCGTGGTTAAAGGACATCAGGTTTTGTACCCAGCAGGATAAAAGGGGAGATGGAGCTAACCTCAGCTCCTGATCTGAAGTGGTCAGGTACCTGTTTACAGCCTGCTCAGGTACGACTGGCCTTCTGTAGGAATCTGGATGAGCTGGAGAGCCCTCATCTGCTCCACAGCTGTATGCCCTACACTGTTGCTGGCATCATCATTCCATACTGA
>NW_009197134.1:0-24793 GCF_000690835.1 Fulmarus glacialis
TATAATATTAATATAATATTTTATAATTATAAAAGAAGTGAAATATGTTTCAGATTGTCTGAATTGTTACTGAGTAAAATTTGTCTTATCTGGATAGTGATCTCTTCTTTTTGTAAAATATTTTTCTTAGTTCCTTTTTCTTTTTCTAGATCGTAGCAAAGCTGAGATGGATCTGAAAGAGTTGAGTGAGTCAGTCCAACAGCAGACTACTCCTGTGCAACTCATTTCACCAAAACGACAGATACGTAGTAGGTTCCAGCTTAATCTCGACAAGACAATAGAGAGTTGTAAAGCGCAACTTGGTAAGTGTATCTCAAGAATACAATGGACATCTGAAGGATACACTTGAGGAAATTTTGAATTGGAGTTTAAAAGAAGTTTTCGAATAGTAAAACCTTAAATATTTTATGCATTAAAACAAGAGTAGAGGATATTTGAACTCTTTGAGGCAAGTAGAATGCACTGAACCAGTTTAATTTAAAATACAGTGAGACCTGATGTTTCAAATTTTTGTCAAAAAGCTTTCATCTTTTAATCTGTTCTTGTACCATTCAGATGTAGATAGTATGACAGAATTATAGTCTTAATATTTGCTTTGTAAATTGAAAAATTCAAGAATTGTACCTAACTTATGTCAGTTGCACAAATTAGTATATCCAGTCACACAGGAACTGAATGCTGTTGGAAGCATTAGTGTTGTTTAGCACTTAATTAAAGACTTTCTAGGCATTATAAAAATTAGATATTCTCCTTGCAAAACTTACGCAATCTAAAATTGATTCTGCAAACGTGCATGTAAGTAATTTTAATCAGGTGAATAGTGTTACTGATTTTAAGGTGGTTTCTTGTGAATAAAAATAATTCCTCTTTGTATTTGCCAGCATTGGTCCTAAGTTGAACAAAACAGCTTGCAGGTAGTGGAAAAAAGCAGTGAAAGGAGGGCCATTGAATGAAATAAAAATGTGAATTGGAATATGTGGAAGGTAATTCTTATACATTCTGGTGTTGAGATAGGGTACTAAGGGAAATGTTTATAGCTTAAGGACTGACAGCTAAGATAATGGTATGTATACACTTTGTTCCAGTATATAGAGTATTTTTTCTGGTAATGTCAGTCAGTCTGATGTCAGCATGGAATGTACTTTCCTCCCCACAATTAGGAATAAATGAAATATCTGAAGCTGTTTATACTGCAGTAGAACACAGTGATTCTGAAGATTCTGAAAAGTCTGACACCAGTGACAGTGAATATAGTGATGAAGATCAGAAATCAAAGAATGATCAAGAAGATGGAGAGGACAAGGAAGGTACGAGAAGTGACAAAGAATCATTGAGCTTGAAAAAAAAACCTAAGCCCCCAGCACAGAATGAAGACAAGGAGGAACTTAAAAGCACAAGTCCAGAAGTGGAGAAAACAGATGACCCAGTCAAAGAAAAGGCAATTACAGACACTGAGAAAGAATTTTCTGAAAAGGGAAAAAGTTTACAGCATCCTGCAAAAGAAAAACTGAAAGGTAAAGATGAAACAGACTCTCCAACTGTGCATCTAGGACTGGACTCTGATTCTGAGAGTGAACTTGTCATCGATCTAGGAGATGATCATTGCGGCCGTGAAGGAAGGAAAACCAAGAAAGAATCTAAAGAACCTCCTCCTAAACAAGATGGTAGGATTAAATTCTTTCCTTCCTTTTTTTTTCCTGTTCTGTAGGGCTAATGTGGAAGCCAGAGTTGTTACCTTTATTTTTGCATTAAGATAAAAATATCTGTACTAAAACCATTTTTAGGAATGATTTTTCATTCTTTGTGACTATGAAAAAAGTTTTCAGTCCCCATTATAGTTTCTGGTTTAAATAAAACATGTTTCATTGAGTTTCCTTTCAGCAGCATAGAACTATGAATATTTGTAATATTTGTTCTGTAACAAATGCAGAATTTATTTTGCAATTGTTATGACTTTCAGTTGAATTTTTACATTTCCATAGACCACCCAAAATCGCAGGTATAGAAGAAGTTGGAACTTATCAAACATACAAGTTGCATAAGATCCCATTGAAATAAAATGTAAATGCTCTCAGTAATAATCAAAAAACCAGCTAAATCACATGTATTGTCCCTGAGATATTGTCCCGTGTTTCTATGTGTTGCTAAAAGAGGAAAGCAATCTCAATTAATGAGTACAGTGCTTTTGCTAAACTTGTTTTGCATGTTAGCCTTTTGACAAAAAGAATAGAAAAGCAGATTTAAATGGTTAGATTGAAAAATATTTTATTCTTCATATAACTTTCTCTTCTTGTCTATATTTTATAGAATGTTGACTCAATCATTTAATTAAAAATGATGTTTTCAATCAGTTAACTAAGCATACTTTAGAAGGCAACTTAATGCTTCTGAATTTTGAATCTTAAAATGGAATTTAATTGACAAATGTTGTTGTTATGAGATAATCAAGAAAATAGGCTTATAAACTAAAAACAGAATTGTAATTTTGGGGAGTTTGTATTGACTGATTCTTGTTTTATTTAAAAATTTATTGAGCAAGGCAGCTTTATGAATTTCAAAACCACTGATTCATGTATTAGTAGTGGCCTAAACCAGTGATGGTTGAAATAATAAGTAATCCTAAAATTTTACTTTAATATAGAGGCAAAAGAATAATACACATTCTGAGTGAAATTAAAAGTGGATTTAAATATTTATATATATAGGCCTATATGAATATATTCTAGACATAATTTGTGTCCTGTCCATGATTCCAAGGTCCCTACCTTTACTTGTGGCTTTCAGATATTAAAATGCCTTGGTCCAGAAAAGAGATCTGATGCATGCAAATCTGAAGGTCTTTGCTCCCTTTCCAGAAACCTGTCAATCCAGCAGCCTTCTCTTTCAGATATGTTTTTCCTGGCCACACCTTTGGAAGAATCATCCAGTTCCTAAATTGATCTGATATGTGGAACAGTCAACTATAAACTCTGGAAGATTTTTGAGTAAACATAGATATCTTAAATACACTGTATATTTGGTTGTCAGTGCCAGTTCACCTTTGTTTAGAAAGTTTTTAGTATGCTATTCCTTGAGTTATTGTTCAGTCATTGTTCCTTTTGGATGTATTTTTCTCCTGAAAGAAATTGGGATGACAGGTGTAAGTGGTAACCCAGAAACATCCTAACAAATGCTAACCTCTCACATATCTTCCAAAAGAGGTCAGGCTGTTCTTCTGGGTTTTGTACTTTTTGTTTTGTTTTGCTTAATGGCTAATGCTTCTGAATTGCTACCAACTTCAACTAGACTGAAATGAGTTTACTTGTAGAATATCAATTACCTTTTGAGGTAATTCACTTTTTTGAGGAAAAATGATTCAAAATGATTTTGAGGAAAATAATTCAAAGTAGACTGGAAGGTGCATGTGGCTCTTCTAAAAATTAGGTGGAAAATTATGAATCAGATGTGTTGGTGAAAAGCTGGCATTACATTTTATATTTGTTTAGTTGTAGGTAAAACTCCACCTTCCTCCAGTGCAAGCACCCAGCCTCTACCAGAAACTCCAGTACTTACCCGCTCTGCAGCCCAGACTCCACCAGCTGGTGTGACAGCAACTACTAGTGCTTCTTCTACTGTTAGTGCTCCATCTGCAGCCACTGGAAGCCCTGTGAAAAAGCAGAGGCCTCTGCTGCCTAAGGAAACTGCCCCTGCTGTGCAGCGTGTAGTGTGGAATTCTTCAAATAAATTTCAGACATCTTCTCAGAAATGGCACATGCAGAAGATGCAGAGACAGCAGCAACAGCAGCAGAGCCAGCAGTCTCAGTCACAGCAACCTCAGTCCTCTCAAGGGACAAGATATCAGACAAGACAAGCAGTTAAAGGTATACACTTTCTAACTCAATGTGCCTGTGATGCCATAATTCCCCAGTAGTGATCTCAGTGCTCCAAGTCTGCCTAACCAGGAGTTCTTCCATATAAACAAAATCTCAAAGTGTGGTTCTACTCTGATAAGTGACTTTAAAACACAACAACTTACTCACCATACCTGCTCTTTCTGGTGTGTATTTAGAGTCATGTCTCCTTATTTTAATGACAAAAAGTTTGTGTGTGTATCTGTATAAATATTTTTGTCATTCTTAGCCATCACAGATTTGGGAGAGTGAACTGAATTATTTTCTGCATTATATGACAAAAACATTAACTATTCCACTTGCATGATAACCACTGTCACCTCAATATCTACAAACTGGATCCAGTTTTCTCTGACAAGAAGCTGATCTGTACGGTTTTTCATAGAGTATGATTTGACAACAATGAAATTACCCAGGCTACATTTGTCTTTGAAATCCCTGTTGCTTAACTCTTAACAAGACTTTGATGCTAGTTTACTGAGCAAACAGCCACGGCATTTTAGAATGTTTTCACAACTGTTTTCTTACCATCCCTTTGCCGGAGGTTTTGCCAGTAGTAGGCACATGGTAATATAAGCCCATGCTTCTATTGCTTCACTTCACAGAACTTTATGTAAACCTAGCTTCATTTGTAATTTCAAGTTAATAAACTGAACTGTTTACTGGTGTGCCTGATGAATAGATATTCTCCATTCTGCTAACACTGCTGGCAAGCCAGTAATTTCATACAGAAGAGACGTTTAAGTAGTGGGTCACATCCCAACGTTTACCAGAGGCACATTTCTCTGGTCCCAAGCTGCTTTTGTGACTGTCATTTAAGAAGTGTTGAAGAAGCGGTGTCTTTCTACTTGCAGACTCCACAAAATTGATACAGAAATATTCCGTGAGAAAAATAAATGTGAAACTTGGTGAAGTCTTATTTTTTTAATAGAATATGGGCTGAACTTTAAATGTTCAGCCTATGAGTTTGTTTTATCAATGTTTACTATTAAGTGCATCAGAGCAATGTTCCATCTTAAATATTATACTCTACAAATATATCAAATGAAAACTATAAAATCTATAGATTTCTTATATACTGAATTGGCATAAACAAAAATATAGTACATAGAGATAAACTGAATAACTTTTATTTCAGTAATTCCTGTTTTGAGGATATTGGCAATGAAGACATCTTTTATAATATGACTCATTAAAAATAGATTGAAAAGTATTTTCCTAAAAAATACATGTTTTTTTAAAAATTCGAGGTAGATAAATCGTTAGGAATGAAAAGGTGAGGGTCTTTGCATTTTGATTTGTACTCTCATTTTTTAATTACCCACTGTTTAAGATTATTTGAAGTATTGACCAAAGATGACAAAAATTTTCTTATCCTGTTTAACACTATGAATAACTTCTTTGCTTTAATGAGTTAATCTAATGTTGCATTTCTTGCTCTGCAGCCAACCAAAGGCTAATGTTGACCTGGATATATGTATATTAAACATGTTGCAACACTAATAATAATCAGTAGCAATAATAACAAAAGAATGGGATTAACACCAGGAAGTATTACTAAAGTAGGCTTTCTTCAACAGTGGCTCACTAAACCTTGTTTCAAAGCAAAAAGAAAAGAAAATCAATAATACGTTTCAAAATTATGGCAAATGAAAATGTCAAAGTCTACCTTACGCTCGTATGTATGGTATTAGTTGGGAGCTCTCCAAACTGAGAGGTAAGGAAGTGAATTTCTAGGAAGTGGGATGGAAAAGTCCCAAAATGGGAGGAATACAGATCTGAGGGAGACTTTTGCATTGGCCAGTCTAAAATAATAAGTTTCAAAGATATATTTGCTTCACTTTGCTTTAAGCCTTACAATTATGTACAAGTTCAGTGGCTGGGCACTGTATAATTAATAGATTAAATGGCACCATTGTATAAATAATGTAAGTCTTTGAAATGGTTAGGTGCACACATTTAAGTTAGACATTAAAGTTAGAAGTTTGCCTATTTATTTTCATAATTGTTTATGTGATTGATCTGCTGTATGTTCTCTTTTCTTAGCTGTGCAGCAAAAAGAGATCACCCAGAGCACTTCCACATCCACTATAACCTTGGTTACAAGTACTCAACCTATTTCTATGGTTACCAGTTCTGGATCTGCAAGTACACTTTCTTCCTCAGTTAACACAGACTTGCCAATTGCAACAGCTTCAGCTGATGTGGCTGCAGATATTGCTAAATATACTAGCAAAGTAAGTTCTTGAGCAAGGTTTTCTTGAAATTTACTTTGAAGAGAACTTTCACATTTTTGACATTTCAAATTCTAAAATAACTTTATTTTCAGGTTGTCGTATGTGGCAAATTCATTCTACTAGGTAGGAACAGCTAGATTTTGACAAAAGTGCTGAACCATCTTTTATTGCTGGCTGAATGCTGCCATTCCAAGCCAGAGTGTGTAGATGATAGGCTTCAGCTGCTCAGACACTTTAGACCCGTTCCTTCTCATGTTCCCCCATTGCTGCTTCTTATTTACGTTGCATTGTGGTTTAGACCATTTTCTGTGTGTTCTCCTAAAGGTGTAGATATCCCCTCAGCGTCATATTTACAGTAAACATTAATATTTCTTCATCTTTGTCCACGAATACATATACAAAAGTGTAGTTTTGTTTTAAAACACTGTGTAGCTTCATCAGATGGTAACTTGTCATAAGTGTGTATTCATATATTAAAACAGAAGCTAAGTTGTTAAAGAGAAGATGTGGTGTAATACTTGTATCAAGATAGTGAGAGTGAGGGATGGGACATTAGCTTTTCATATACTCTCTTAGATCTTTAAATTAAAACATCAAGGTGAATGCTATATAAGGAAATAAAGTTGAGTACCCAGGCATTAAAAGCACCAGAATTAATCTTGACTATCAACTTTCAATGTTCCCACTCAACTTGGTGGAATTGTCAGTGGTCAGCAATGTCAGTAAATGTCTTTTTTTTTTCTTTTTTTGTTGTTGTTGTTGCATTGAGTTTCTTCCCCAAACTTAGGGTTATTTTTTTTTGTTCGTAAATTATATTAATGGCAATTTCTTGGAAAAGTAGAAGGTCAAGCAGTTCACCAGTTCAGGACACTTAAAAATCAGAGTCCTGATCAAAAATGTTGTGGTTTACCTTCTAAATAGTCCTCTAAAAGTAGACCCAGATAAATATATAGAGAGATATGGAGCATTGTTGATAATAATGTAAGTTCACATTAGAGTGGTTGAAAGGAAGTGAAAGTGGGTATCTATTAAAAATATATATCAAAGATTTTTTTTTTCTTTTCATTTTGTCTTTCAGATGATGGATGCCATCAAAGGAACAATGACTGAAATATATAATGATCTTTCAAAAAATACTACTGGAAGTACAATAGCTGAGGTTAGTGTAAGATAAAAAAAAAATACTGCTTGTATTTTAACTTTGAAAGTTGCAAAATAGTATTTTATATATAAAAGTACCATATAACTATATCTACAAAGTATTATAAATTGAGACTGTCTAGAAATCCTAATTTCTATGCTGTTTTGATTAGAGTGGTAGAGAGAAACACTGAAAAAAAAATCAGATGGGCTGTATAAGATAAGCAGCAAGAACAATAAGCCATCAAGCCCAGATCCTTAAAGCTTCTGTTGAGGATTTAATTTTATCACCTTGTTTATAATCAGAATTGAAGTAGTTTTTTTGAAAATACCATTTTTTTAAAACATGTATTTGTCCACCAGAGGAAGAAGATTTGAATTTACTTGTAGTGTAGTAGCTTATTCCAGTTATGTGATTATGACCATAGTTTTTAATACTTTTAAAAAATATTTTTAATACTTTTTGCATTTTTTATGAAATGCTATACATTGCTTTTAATTCCAAAGGTAGTACTTAGTATCTTTTAAGTGTTTTCTTTAAACTTGGAAAAAGCAGATTAAGCAGTGTAAACCAAGTACAAATATGATCAAGGAAAGCTCAGTTAAAAGTGTGATGGTTTGTTTGCTTGTTTTAACCAAAATAAGGAAGTCACAATTTTGAGCAACAATATTTGTACTCCCAATCCACAGTGAATGAAAAAATTGCTTTCCTAAGCCTCATCTAGTTAAAAGAAGAAAAAAAAAAGAAATGTCATACTAATAAATGCAAGCAAAACTGAGGAATAGGTTTTTGATTCCAGTCAGAGGAATTTGAGACTCGATTAATTTCAGAGGAAGCAAGAGCAAGTTTAATAGAAATGCTTTTTGTTTTCAAACAATCCTGTACTTTTTATGGTAGGAAAATCTAGCAAACAAATACTTAGAATACCTCAGACTTTGGTTTGGGGTTTACTATGGTCTTGTCCTCATGTTAATATGAAGGAGCTTTGATGTAAGTGATAATCAGGCTCTTTGCTTTGGGCATGTTTTTCTGTATAATAATAATGTATTATACATTGCACCCTGTTTATTATTACTAACTATTAAATTTTTAATACTTAGATTCGGCGTTTGAGAATTGAGATAGAAAAACTTCAATGGTTACACCAACAGGAACTCTCAGAAATGAAGCATAACCTAGGTATGAAAAAATGGCAGACCAAAAAGTGTATCAGTCCAAATGCTTGTAGTATGTATTACCTTCATCATATGATACTACAAATTGTCCAAGTAAAGGACACAAGACCTTATATAATGTGCTGTGCTGATGTTAGCGGACACCTTTTGAGTATGTACACAAAGGACAGAATAACTCTTTATTTTATGCATCATTGGATAATCCCTCTTCATGAGGTATTTTATGCTGATTACTTCATTCTAATTTTCATATGAATGAAGTTCTGTTAATATAGCCACTGGGGGAACCTGCTTCCTCTGGTATCTTTGGAGATTGTAGCTGACATTTTGGTTCAGATCAGCTGTGGGTGTATATACTTACTTACTTATGTATTTATTTATTTAAAGTGAATAGTCAACCTTGACTCGAATGCCAGACTGTCAGTGAAATAAATTCAAAATACTACCTTAAACAGATAAAAGAATATTCCTCCTAGGAGGGGGATTTTCATCTCTACATTCACTGAATCATATGGGCAGGAAATGAAACCATGATTAAAATGTGATTCCTCTTAAATTATCTTTATTTAATGCACTGACTGTGGGAAGAAGGTTGCAATTGAGTGATCAAGTCTCCTTTAAGATACATGTAGTCCGAACAGCCTTAGGATTGTGTAATACAGTGTCCTCGTCCGCTTTTTGACTCTCTTTGCAGAACATATCTGGAATGGAAGTGAATTAAGGGCTGAATAACTCCATATTCAGACTCATGCCTTCGGTTTGTTAGTAACATTTTGCTCTTTCAAATCAGGGTAGACCGGTTTTTCCACTGCTGCAGTCCAGTTATAGCAATCTTCAGAATTACTTGGGTATGGCAACAACTCGTCTGCAACTCACAGAACTGAATGTCTAGGTGTTCTCAGAAATAGAAGAAAAATCCTTTAAACCCTTTGTCACCAGTCTTAAGCTATGGACTTAAATAAACACCTTTAATGGTGTTCTGAAAGTATCAGCGTTTTTCAAATGACTCAAAGATTCATCCTTAGCCAAGGTGGCTAGAATTGGAATGCTTTATTTGTATTTGCCCACTTTCTTGAAGATTCTGTCAAGCTCTCTTTCACTCATAGTCACTCATAGTGACTGAGGTATCAGTTCGTAACAGCATTAATAGCGGGTGGCTCTCAGAGCAATCTTGAAGTAAAGCTCAAATTTACAGCTTTATTCATGTACTGATGTGTTTTTACAACTTTGTCAGTGTCCCTCCTGGAACTTTCACATTTTTCTTTGTAAAGAAACCAAGATACAATGAACAATTGATTCGCTGTTATTTATGAGAAAAGAGAAGACATAAAATTCTCTGTATTTTCTGAATATTGGAGCAGAACAAAAGTTTGGGCTTGTAAAGACAAAGTATGTTTGCAGCAGCTGCACAGATCCTTTGTGTGCTGCACCTAGTACACCTGGATTCTGATCCTTTGTGGGACATCTAGAACTAAAGTGTTAAATGGAAGGTAATGGTTAAGGGTAAAAATCATAGTGCCAGAATAAGAAAACAAGATGGAAGACTTTCATTTGTTGACTAGGTATGAAACAGAGATGCCCAAACTCAGGAAATACTTTGATTGTTTTAATTTCATGTTGTCTTTAAACTCATGAAAATTATTGTTTTGCACCTTGCTGTTGGGGGGCGGAAAATGCAAAACTCCTCTTCCTTTGCATTTTGAGTAGAACTGACAATGGCTGAAATGCGTCAGAGTCTAGAACAAGAACGAGATCGTTTGATTGCTGAAGTGAAGAAACAGCTGGAACTGGAAAAGCAGCAAGCAGTGGATGAAACTAAAAAGAAGCAGTGGTGTGCTAACTGCAAGAAAGAGGCCATTTTTTATTGCTGTTGGAATACTAGCTACTGTGACTATCCCTGCCAACAAGCTCACTGGCCTGAGCATATGAAATCTTGCACACAGTCAGGTAATCTGGCGCTGCGTTGCCTATTTCACAGCTGAGGGGGTTAGGATGGGTGGAATACAGAGTGACTCAATATTCTTCATTTGCACAGGTGCAGGCACACCTATGAAGAGTGACTGTAGACTGGTATACATGAGTAGTGTCTACTTTCTCTTTTTTCCTTTATTTTAGCTACTGCAACACAGCAAGAAACAGACACTGAAATTAGCACAGAAACATTAAATAAATCATCCCAGCCCAGTTCAAGTGTGCAGCCTACACCCACAGAAACAGCCAGCACCCCTAAGGAAAAGGAAGGTTCAGCTGATAAAAGCAAAGAGAGTGTTACAGTGAGTATCATTGTGGTCACTTCAAACAAAAATAATACGTAAGATTTCTCTGAAACCTACCCCTAAAGGCTTCCCTTGATCAGCCAGGTATTTATGACCATTTGCGTATTTCAGAGAGTGTGATTTGGGGAGTGAGATAGGGAGTTGTGGTTTTTTTCCTTCATCTTGGCAAAAAAATCTCCTTCTGTCCTCTGGGAACACCCTTTCCCCTTCACTCATTCCCAGTAAAACCTTGTGTTGGCTTGACTCATCCTTCCAGCCAAAGGGGACTGGACCTCTCTCTCTCTCTCTCTCCAGGACCCATCAGTGTAGCTTCTGGTCTGGATCTTTCGATACAAGTTGCCTTCTGATAAGCAATACTGACTGCAGCACTTCCAAGCCCTTCTTGCCTGGGGGTTCAGAGGCCAAGCTCAAGACCTGCATTCAAATCAACTTACTTTATCACAACAGACTGCCACTAGGGTACCACAATGTTCCATAACACTGATACAACAATTCACCTGGATCTACAGTTAACGGAGCAGTGTGCAGTTACGAAATCCTCCATAGCATCTACTCTGATAGTATTCAGTAGGCAAGGATGAGCAAATGCTCTAATAAAAGGGACTTAACATTGCATATATAGAAAATGTTTATAGAGAAGATTCTGCTTTATAGGTAGGGCTTGACTATTAGCAATTTCAGCATTGTTTTTCTTCTGCCCTTGCAAGATTTATTAAATGAAAAATTTTATGGGGGGGCTGATCCTTCAAACCCTTACACGTGATCCCCCACATCAGTAGGAGCCTTGTTGTATTTTAAAATATTAAAAGCAAACTAATTTTGTAGTATTGTGATTCCAGCATGATGTCTCATTGAGATAGTCCTATAGAATTGGGAAGCATAGTAAACTAGAGAGCTGTGTTCATTTCTTGACACTTTTGCTACTGTCTGGTGTTAGATCTCTGGGCTTGACATGTCATCTAAGGGAGTGACTTGGGAAACAGATTTGAAGAGGGAAAAAGGATGTGCTGTTCCACTTGAATGCTTTGGTGAAGTTCATTAAACTCTGGCTCAGTCGATGTTCATACGCATTGTTCGTGGCAGCACAACCTTTGTATTACTGCGGAAATAGGGGATGGGAGAAAATCAATTACCTAAAACTTTTGCCAGGGAATATTCCAGTTATACAAACCTGGAATTGCTTTCACATAGATGTTCTACCTGAAACATCATGCTGTATACATTGATCATGTTCATAATTTGAATTTTGTTTTATTAACAAAGAAGTAACCTGTGAATTCATTAAGATGCAAATTTTTAACACAAACAAAACATCCAACATAAATTTCATATTATAATAATAATAACAACTAGGTGGAATTTATGTAAAAGCTGAGACTTCTACTGAGGTTGCCTGTGCTGTCTCTGCAGATAGCAACAGGTGTGACAAGCAACCAGCCTATAAAACTGGTCCAGGTACCGCAGACCACCACCTATATTCCAACTACTCAACCCACAATTGTAAGTACAATATCATCATTTAAAGTCTGCAGTAGTACTGTTCCTGGCATTAAAATTGCTCAGTATTTCTGGGGGGTTCTGCTGTTCTAACAAGATATGAATTCACTGGTATAGTCTCAACTTGCAGTGCAAAATGTCTTATTTTGCTGTGCAACATTCCACCCTTTCATTTCATCATTCATTATTACAAGGATTCAGAAATTGTCATTAAGTATAGCAAAGGCACTGAGGACAGTCAGACTTCCATTTTGCATTATTATGTTAGTTATTTGTCTGTTTCATGTATATACTCGACCACAACATCAGTGTAAATATATAGAATTCATTTGAAATATCTTTTAAATATCTTATTGTCTATGGTATCCTAAAGAGATTTAATTAATTCTGAGCTATGCTTGATATTCCTGTGACATCTCAGTAACTATGAAAGAAAATACGCATTCATCGGTAGTGTATCTCCCATGCAGTCTTGCACATTAGCATTATGAAATTATGAGAAATAGCATTGGAATCAGACCTGTTTTTTTCCATCAAAGACTTAACCAAGGACACTTGAATTCCCTAGTGTCAATCACAGGAGATGGGACAGAAGTGAGTTCCATTTTTGTATTTTATGCACCATAATATCCCATTCTTTCAACTGGTCACTTCAGAGTCAGCATGGCATCTGGGCTGACATTCTTCTTACCAAAAGGAAATACGCTGATACTGCACTGGTAACTGAAGGGCATGCTCTGTCTCAGTGGTGGGTTCAACAGAGAAGCCCATATGTGGATAACTTCAGTTCATTTTCTGACTGAAGTTAGATAATTTATAATAGTAACTATGTACTAATTTAACAGTGTACCTTAATCACACTGTGATTGTGAGGCCTAATTTGCTATAGAAGTTACTCTATGACTCTCCTTGTGTATGCACACCCATGTGCGTGCGTGCACAGCCCCCCCACCCCCCACCAGCTGCAGGATACATGCCTCTCTGTGTGTATGTCTATGAATACGTGCACACATACATACAGTATTTCATAGCCATTATATTCCACACAAATGTTATTGCTCTTAGTGGGGATCATGACTTTTCACATTCCTAGCAGCGTTTTAACTCGACTGAGAGCACTGTGCACCTTTGCAGCATTGGCCCTAAGTTGCTTGGACTGAAGTACCATAACAACAAGGTTTTATATGTGTTTTAAAATCAAATAGCAAACATCAAAGACGTTAGGCTCTTTTGTGAATAGCTGAGAGGTTGTAAGATCATAAGGTGGTTTTGTGTAATATTCAGAAAAATGGCAGTTACCTTCATTGGTTTTCTGTAGTACTAAGTGTATTGAGTTATGTAAAGCATAATTGGAACGTCTGAAAGGTTTCAACCTTTATTTGTGCATGTTTAAAACTTTGTACACATTTGCATTAGTCTTGCACAGCTACAGACACCTCTGTATTCTAATGACTGCACGTGCAATTTAAATAATTTGAAACCTTAGTGCATGTTTAATATGTATGCAAAATGTACATATGTGTAAAACTGGCAGAGGTGGAAAATTTACCTCTCAGGGAATGATCTTAACACATTTAAGGAGTCTCGCACATTCCATATCCCGATCGCTGTAAGAACTGAAACTTAATTTTTTCATTTGTGTAAGTGTATATATTTAAAAGACGACTGTGGCAACCTTAAGTTCCCCACCTGTAGTACTAACAGTGACTTACATAATGGCTTCTTTAGGGTTCAATTTGCACTTTGTTTCCAACTAGGAATTTCTTCCTCTGAACAACTTCCAGTGTATCTTCTGGGTACCATTTCCATTGAACCCTCTATACATATCTGAAATCATTACAAAATGGCAGTAATCTTGAATTTATTTAGCAAATTGGTTCCATGTTTGGTTTTTATTCTTTCTGCAGTTAAAATAATGTAAAAATATGAATTCTTCGTCTTTGCATTCCCGGGAATGGAATGAGTAGGCTTCTGGAAGGCATAGACTTTGTCACAAAGTAGCTGATAAACACTCTAGGCTGTAATCCATCTCAGTAGGGATACTCGCAATCTTTGTTGAATACCATTAAGGCACTAATGTGGTTTCTTAAAACAGTGTGGGGAAACATTGGGCTTCAGTGAAAACTTGTATTTCTTCTTCCGTGTTCTCTTTGGAATGTCACACTACCATCAGGGGGAAGATCTGTGCATCCCTTTCAGATTCCTCAAAATCTCACTTCCTGTTTCTTCCACAAAATATTGTGAACTGAAATGGATGCATTTGTTTGATCACCAGTTGTGCATCACTGGAATTGTATCAAAACATACTTGCAGTTTGTATGGTATAGACATTTCTAGACTTTCTCACATTTTTGGAGGAAGATTAAGATACAGACTTAAGATTCAATAAATCCTTTTCCAGATCTTCCAGAGTGATGTGACCTTGACCAGATTGTTTAACATTCTTGTGCCTTTGTCTCTGCATCTGTAGAATCAATTACCACCTATAGAGATGTCCTGAAACTTCATTTGTCAAGATTTATAAATCATGAATCTGTATGATGGAAGTGAAAAGTTTATTCTATACTAATATTTTTACAGGGTGTGTAAGACAGTTCCCAGTAATGCTGATGTTTTTGTTATTGATTTGTGCAAAAGTTAACTTAAGTACTTTTTTGTTCATATGGATGTTCTTTGTTCTCTTCTGTGTAGACTGAATGCATGGGGGAGTTCCTTTTGGGGAAGAAGATTTAAGTAATGTGTAACAAGGATATACTTATAAACAAGGGTATTTTTGTACTCCAGTTTGATTTGTCAAAACTTTTTCAAATTACAAAGGATTTTCTTAGCCCTTTTTCCTCTTCCCATGTATTAGTTTGGGGAAAATACATAACTCGATGTAGTAACTATGAAAACCTAATTCTCCAAGCACAGACAGAGTGCGTACAGTACCTACAGGACCACCTGTCCTTGTAATTATATAGTAGTAGTAATAATATAGAAAAACTCTTGGCTATAGGAAAGTAATACACTACTTTCTACCCTGGAATGAGGTAATATTGTGGTAATAAAGGTATTAATTCTTGCACAAAATTGGAACTTGTTCTGGATTTTCCCTGGAAAATAAATCTCTATTTCTGTGGTCATGTTTATGTGACCTTTAACATAACAATATGTTTCTCTTGGTTTTAATCCACAGACCATTCCTGTAGTGGTAAGTCCTTCTGCTGGGACAGTGGCAATGAGAACTGGAGTTCAGTATGTTCAGACCACAATGCCAGTCCAAGTACGAAGAGTCTAACTGCTAACAAGAAGTCCATACAATTGTTGGAATAAATAAATCTAATAGAAATGTGAAAAATAAACACAGTTCTTTGGATTAACCTCAAAGGTTCAGACTTTAGCTTTGTATATGTGTACAAAGCATTAACTACACTACATTAATGTAAAGCATTAGCGCTGGCTTAGAAAAGCTGAGGGCAGGTAAGATCCATATTAAATCTATGCTTCTTTTGTAAATAATGTACAATTTGTGGATGTCATTAGAGTACCATCTCCTTTTTATATTTGTATTGACTTTAACTTATAAAGAGCGTTTGAAGTTGGAAAAGGAAGGTTTAAAATGGCCTTATCACAGGCTAACACTGAAAACTGGTCTTGGGAAACTGCAGTTATGCATCAAATAATATAATCATGAGAATCTGAACAACTTGATTTGCATTTGGATTGAAAAAAATCTCTGCACTTTGAAACTCCTGTAGAATTTCTTTGAGCAACCAAGTGATGAAGGGTATCTTTTTTCAGTTAATTGTATTAGGCAAATTATGACATTTCCAATCTGTGGACCTGAAATACATAAAGATTTACATTGTTTTTTACAACGACCAGACTGTTAAAATTTATATTGTTTACAAGTTAAAATTAAGTTAAAATTTCGTTCAGTCTAATGTCAGAAAAGTTGGGAAGTGTAATACCAGCTGGTTGTAGCATGGTTTCTGATCATTGATATCCAAGATTGAGAGAAGTAAAGTTTGTTCCTATGCTTCACAGTTCAGTTTTCTTTTTTTAAAAATCCTCCAAAAGGACTTTGAACAAGAAGTAGGTGTGGAGAAAAACATGGATCAGGAAACATGGGCAAAGGACTTTTGATGCTGGGCCAGAGCATGTATTATTTATATGACGGAATTTATGTTTTTATGTAAGCATGAAACAGTACAGTATGAGAGAAAGTAACCCATGAAAATGCTGTCTGTTACACTTATACTGTAGTACCATTTTGTATGTTGTGTAAAACGAAAGCATTGAACAAAGCAAAGGTGATGTATGTATATGAGAAAATTAATTGTATGATATCATTCCAGTACATTCTGTTGTACATTTTAGTCATGTTGATTTCTCCCATTGTTTATAAAAGAATATGCGGTTTGTACAGTCTCCAGCTAGTACCCATATTAGAGGGAAAAAGTATTAGAAGAAAAAAAGCGAGAACAGAATATCGTGAATTGCAGTTGTGTCAAAAATAGCCTAGCTGGCCTTATTTGTGAAGCATAATTGCTTTTAGCATATGGAAGTATTTTTTCACATTTTCTTTGTATAAAATTTGTATTAAACTTAAATATCTTTTTTGACAGTTGTGTTTCTTTGTGACTAAGACAGGTGACACACACGATATGCTTTGGGTTTCTCCAATTTTTCAAGAAACTTCACACAATTTTTTAATTAAACTGTTTTAGAAAAATGTTCTGTGTTCCTGGATTTCCAGTTTCGTTTCAATCTGGATGAATGTTCATTTCTGCACAGTCTCCAGATCATAGATAATTTCACTTGTGTTGGGATCTTCTGTCTCAGAAGTGTGGGACCTTTGAATCCAAGCCTGCCGAATTTGAGAAAAAACAGCAGCATTGGCAGTCTGTAAATAAGAAGCCATTTATGTATAAAACTCCATAGCATCCATTTTCTCTCAGTTTTAACAGCAGCAAGGTCCATTGCTTGTTGTGTAACATTTATGCATTGGTTGGACTGGGGTTGGACTGATAGGCGAAGTCGTTAGATGTATTTGTGGGTTAGAAATGGGGACTTTCATGATGAGTACGGTTGTAGCCCTCTAAGAGGGCATGAATTGGGCAAGACTACTCTGTGTGTCTTAATTATCTGCTAGAAGAAACAGGGAGCTAATGAAATAGCTCACAGTAAAATCTTACTATGAGAATATTGTCTTGAAGTTCCTACTCCTGTAGTTACCTTGTTACATGCATTTGTAAAACAACTAAAGTTAATGTTCCCAGTGCTACTGTTTAAAGAAAAGCACAAATCTTGAAAGCTTTAAATGAGGTTTTGGCCTTCCTCACGTAATCTTAATGCTGGTATCACTGGAACAAGCTCTTGTGTTAGGAGGAAAAAGGAAGGAGATGAACAAGTCAAAAATTGTTATAGAAACCACACTGCTTTCTGAAGCCTGTTTCAACCTATGGTTTTTTCTTTTAATGGGCATTGTTTTTTCTATAGAAGTGTTTTCTTTCCATGTAAGAAATAATAGGTGACCAAATCCTAATAAAGATTTATATAGATATAATAACTCCCAACAAGAGTTATCAGGTCAAGATCAAAGTATCATCTTGGATGTTCTGGTGACTGTATTTTTTCCACATTTCAGCTAGTTACGGTATGAAGTTCATTGTTTTTCTGAAGATTATTTTGCGTTAACTAAAGTGAAGGAAGAACACGTCTCTGGCTTGGACATTATGGGAGGAGATGACACTGATGTAGTATGAATTTAAAAGATAGGCTATGACTTTATTTAATGTATGATTGAATACCATGACTAGGCATAAGCTGCATCCATTGCTTGTGTCTAGAGTATCCCTCTCCCCTATGTAGTGTATCCCTTGTTTATTTTGGATCCCAAGTATTTTGGGAAAAAATACTGTGCTGGGTCTGGAATTTTTACCTCTTTCTTATGGTGAAGGTCCATCAGTTGCAGTACCTGATTCAGTCCTGGATTGATGACAGGCTCTGGATGGCTGTCCTTTCATCGTCTAGCTGCAAAGGGTGATGCCAATGATCAGGTGTTGATTTGATGGGGGCTGGGGGGTAGTAAATTGTAAATAACGAAAAGCCTCTTTGACCATATACCATCCTAGGAAAAGTTGTTTTCACCCTTCAGCTACAGGCACTGGGTGTCCCTTGGGTTTGCCATCCTTTGTTACAACCTACTGAAAGACACGGGGGCATGTTACTGCTGATTCCTCTCGTTTTGGGGACAAAATTAACTTGTCTTGGAGTCTGAGCTTAGAAATCTCTGTATTATTATTATCTTCCATTGTCACATGGGCTTTCAGTTAGGAAGGAGGGGAGATTGACACTGGTGTCCCTTATCTGGGCCAGTCAATTCCAAAGCTTTACCGAGTGGTGGCAATGTTTCCTAGCTTTAGTGTTACTTCAGGAATCCTACACTGTTCAGAAAGTAGGCACTAATACCGCATTCAAGGTGCTCTGAGGTTTTGTTTTAGCCCCCAAAATGGTATGATCTGGATGGAGTTTACCATAGCAAGGTTTCATCACAGAAGCCTGATGTCGGCATATGGATGCAAGCAGCAGAGGTAGATAGCTGGATCAGCGCCACACAGCTGCGAGCGCTGCAGTAGCCACGGTCTGGCCGGCAGTTCTGGCTGCAGAGAGGCCATTATGTTCAAACTGGAGCTCTGCGGGCTGGCTATGGATGCAGGGGTTAAGAATTTGCCATCAGTCGTGCTGTCGCCTTCTTGTGCTGGTGGTTGCCGAGTTAGCTTTTCAGCACTTAAGTCACAGAAATGTAAGTGCTTATGTTGCAGAGGAACATGGAGCAGCCAAGAGGAACATACTCCGTCTGGAGCCATAGGCTCCCGAGTTTCTCATCCTCCTCAGTACAGATGTGTCGGTTCAGAAGGGGTGCTGTAGGCTCTGCTATCCATGCGCAGTTGAGGCTAATCTACAGCCCATTGAATGCCGGGTTCTTTGTCCTTTACACATGGGACCGAAGTCCCTCTGAACAGTTACCCTTTCTTGGTGAATCATAGTGGCTAGTTTTTAAAACGATAGTACAGCTGCACTTTAATTGAAGGCATTTTAGAAATAATGAGATTTCTATTTTTCTTCCTTTTTTAAAAATCATTTTTATACAAAATACCACTCTTGAGTACTTGTCCAGTGCCCGGTGTTAGCTCTGCTGTGCTTGCCTTACCTGTCCAGTTGTGTACCTCATAGGAAAATGGCTGAATGCTGAGAATTTGGTTTTGTTCATCTAACGTTCCTCAGGTAAGACGACCATGACTCAAGAACTTTGAAATGGACCTCACAAACCAAGATTTTGTTAGGCAGCTGTCTGGGGGAGGAATGAGGCACTCGGCGTTCCTGCCTTGTGGGGCTTATGGTGAGACCCGGCTGCCCTCGCGTGTTCAGACGGAGAGCTGCAGGAGAAATGCAGTACAGGAAATGGGTAAAATCGCACAGTTACGATGTGTTCTTCCATCCCCAACGATGACGTGTATTTTTGCAAGTATTTTCTTTGCAGTTTTCTGGTTATTTGACAAAATGCTATATTCTGTTGTTTCATCTGAACTATTCAAAGCTGGGCAAGGCCCAAGTGTGACTTTTGTCAAAGCTGTTTTCAGAAATGATCGGATCCAGGTTCTGGTTTAACAGAATGGCTAGAAGTTTGAAGGCACAGGCCTAAGAAGATACTCTCTTTTTGTGCGTGTCATCACAATGTCTTTTTGCTTGTTAGGAGCTGTATTTACTTTGTGTTGCACTCCACGACTTGCTAGCAGCGGCAGTTGGGAGCAGATGGGTGGAGAGACCCAGAGGGTAAGGTTAATGCGGGGAAAAAAGAAGTGTTTTGTTTCAGTCCTTCACCTGAAGGGGACGTGGGGAAGAGCAGGTGAGTGGTGGATCAGTCCCTGCAAAACTCAAGAAATAGGCTTTTGCAAAAGGAGTGCATTATGTGGGTGCAGTGCGGCAAGTCACGCTGTATAGGCTCAAAGGATGTATATACGGATACTGCTCATCAGGTAAGGTACACTGAGCTAGGAAATGTAGCCGAGCTTTAAGCCAGGCCAAAACATAAGCAGAACTGAAATTTGCCATGCGATTCAAATTTGTAAGCAAAAGGCAGTCTTAGAAAAAGGAGCAGCGATAGCAGCTCCATTAAATTCCTCTCTGAGGCAGTGCTTGTAGGCCTAGAGGTGATGGGAAAAGCAGCCATGCCCAGGAAGGCTGCTTCCGATCCCTGTCTGCTGGGAGAATTCCTCAACTCCTGATTCCCACTGACAGCACAGGTCATGAATCAGTCTTTATTTCTGAACAATCTTTGTGTGGTTGCAAGTTTTCCAGTAAGTCTGTTGCTTCTTTTGCTACTTCTCATTTTAAGTGTTCAGCAAGTTCCCTGTTCTCAGGGGAACTTTGGCAGCTGAATTTGCTCATTTTTCAACAACAGAGGTAGCTGAAACTTAGGAAAAGATAAAGAATCTCCAGGTTTTGTTCTATTCACATTTTACATATAAATAAATGGTACAGTTTTTTATCAAATTTTATCTCTTAAAAGTAAACTATTATTTTCTTACTTAGAATCCTGCATGCAAGAAAACCTTATCGTGAAAGGTGGAAGAGAAAGGATACTGTGAATTATTATGATAAATTTTTGCACAGTACCTTGTAAGTCTGTTGAGTATTGTTAGATACAAAGCTCTGGTCACGCTGAAGCTAATTAAAACTTCAGGGATAAAACCTTGGCTCTGATGAAGCCTACAGTATATTCCTTAAGAACAACGACAATAAGTGAGGAAGGTCCTTACCTGACAGAGAAGAGATGACAGAGAAACACCAGAAGGAAGAGGTAACACAGCAACATTAAACACTTCTAGGAAAAGTGGGAAGAGTTGCTCTGGCCCTCAGAACCCACTTCTTGGGATGACAGGCCACAGCATATGTGTGTGAAGTCATTTATCTCCGTGAAACTGCAGTGTTTCAAATAACTGCAGCAGACCGTCAGCACTTGTGGTGCTCTTACAGCAATAAATCCCGCTGCGCACTTAGAGTAAATCGGCATTTGAAACTCCATCCTTTCTAAAAAACATGTAACAAGTGAATTACTGCCCTTAATTTCATAACATAATAATGCAAGGCTGAACTATATCAGATTGTTCTCCTGTCTCTAAGAAATTTTTGGCCCAAATAGGCAACCTGCATTATCCAAATTTTTCATTCATTACACCAGCAAATTATTGAAAATGCAAACAGTAAACATGCTGAGAGTCTGCAATAGCCTGGAAAATACCTTTAAAGTGCTGTAAAATATTTTAAAAACAGTTTGCAGTGTGCGCCTTTGCCGTTAACTTAAATCCAATCTCTATTATAAAAGACAAAATACTCAGTCTGCCTTGTACTATTGGGGGGAAAAAAACCCAAACTACTCCAAATCAACAGCTGCTCCTGAGGAAAATCCAGAATCTGGTTTCTTTCCTTGATTGCAGCCTTGCCAAATCAATGGGGAGGCTTTTTGGTGTTTCTGATGGGCTTGTTAGCATCTGTACGTTCTGCTTATCTGGACAGACTAAAATGGAGGCAGCGCAGACGGCTGTGGTAGCTTCGCACGATGCTGCTGCTCCGGTCAGCAGGTGTTCTCTTAGCCCTAACGGCTTTGGTGATACTGCCCTATGCTGGTGCTTAGAGTGGAAGGCTTATACGCTCCCTGCTAACCCTTAGCTTTGCTCTGTTTTGTAATACCTGCTGTCTGCTTGAAAATTACTTGATTTTTCACCCTTCTGGAACAGGGTTCAATGCGGCTCTTCTGCTCTGCTACTGCTGAACAGGAATGAACATTTTTATGGGGTTTGCACAACATGATTTGAGGCGCAGATTGTTACCACTTCTAGTATTAGCATTCCAAGTCCTGGATTTTTCAGAAATCGAATACATATGTCTGGGGCCCAGGTGGTGGCAGAGGCTCACGCTAGCAATGAAGTGTTCACCCAGGCTGCCAGATGAGACTCTGCTTCCTTTACAGAAGATGACAAAACCTGTTAAGATTATGGTGTAGAAAGGATCTGAACATGAAATTATGGGAACATTAGCAATCAGGAATTGGTAGTTTTAAAAAGCTGGTTTCTTTTACTCTGCAGCATTGTATTCATATTTGTTATCTATAAGGAAATGGTAGAGCAAAGGATACTCTTGGAAATGTGATGAGTATGTCACATCAGTGTACAGGTGGTGGTTTTTTCCTTGTTTGGGAAAGTATTTTGGTCCTTGAAGTGTTAGAAAGGAGCTGTAAAAGCAGCTACTGCGCCCTCATGCTTACAGTCACATTCAGGATTTCAACCCATATTAACTCAAGGTACATCTTTCACATCCCCTTTTCTATTTAAGATACAAAAAGTCTGTATTGGGGGTTCAGACATGTACTAACATACTAAACATTTTTTGACAGAATAGATTTTGGTATCAGCTACACATTTTAATAATGTTACTAACGTGACTTGCTTGGTTTGTTCACCTCAGATTCAGCTATACTGCAGAATATATATATTTGGGAACCTTGTCACATCATAGTTGTATTCCAGTCTGGCTAGTGATGCGACCAAGAAAGGATTTTATGCTGTAACAATGTAGAAATCCGTAAAAACACTGGTGAAAGAGCTGACCAAGGCCTGTACGTGTGCGCGCATGTGTTCCCAGGCCTTTTGTGTGTTCATGAGTAAAAAGTTGTTATAGATCCCCTATTCTAGCCATCACAGCTTCCCTGGAAACAGCAGATCCTGACACTCTTGCTGTAGTGAGGGATGAACACGTGCCACGATGGCTGGGAGGAAGTGGTGTGCCTGTCTGACCAACAAGTGTTCCCGATGCTGGTGTACACCACCCTCATCAGCTGTGTTACCTGCAGGTAAGTAAAAATCAGCTGGGAGGAATATGGAGAATTCATTTACAGTAATGGTATGTGGAACACGAGCAGGCACTAGCAGAGCACAGGCCTCTGCCAAGAACTTTGGAGACAGAAACAAGAGAGCTTGAGAATCTTTAAATACATTCAGAAAGCAAAATCTTCCTAAGAAGTGTTAGGAAAAAATCAGTACTCAGATAATTGACTCAAATAAGGCAAGTGGTAAATTTGGAATTTCAAGGAAGAGCAATTAGCTGATTGACAGGGTGTTAAAAGCTGAAGTTGTGCTTTCCTAGGAGTCTGCCATCCCTGGCATTTGTTCTTCTTTCAAAGGTTTTATTTACAGGTGTGCTTATCTTGCAAGCATCTGTCAATTCTCCATTGAGTTTGATTTCCTTGACTTGCGATAAAACTTCCTATTTGTGACAGTCTTACAGCTGGAAAACCTTGAGGGAAAATTTCTACCAGACTTGCTTCTCAGCAGACCCTGAGACAAGCAACACTTCTACTATAAAAATCACATTTTATTTTGTTTTGTGTTGTACTCAGCCCAGGGAGCAGCTCTTTGCAAATGCCTCCAAAGCATGTACTTAAAGGATGTTTTTGTTCACGCCTGCTGTTGGCAAGCATAGCTAATGTGTTTTACAGCTGCTGCATGGCTGCTACCTCTTGAGCCAAAGACTGAGATCAGATTATTTTGAGATCAAATTTTCTGTTTTAGTCCGGCAGAAAATCCCCTCTCAGAGCTAGCAATGAATCTGTTTCCTGAGGTAAATATTTTTAGACATTAGGAGTATCACTCGGGCTTGTGTAGCACTTGTGTCACACTAGTAACTTGTGTAACACCTACTTGTTTGATCTTGTTTCACATGTGATAGATAAGGGGATTGTATTACTTGCTGCATCTCTCTCTCTAACACCTTGTTCCAGTGAGGCTCTGGTTCTTCTGAGGTTATTTGGTGCCACAGCAAGCAAGAATGAGCAGTTCTGAAAGTGAACCAGAGATTCATCCAGGCCCAGAGAATTGAAATATTCTGACAGCAAGAATTAACAGGCCAGCTCAGCAGAAATCCTAAAGCTGAAGCTTACTTGTAGATGCATTTATTTACATAAAAATAAATATGCACAGCTGCAGTATTTGCTTACCCTTTACCTTCCTTTGCAGGACAAGTCAGATTTGCCGAGTGCCCGTGTTTTCTCCCAATGGACACAGTCACTGAATGTCTTCAGTCTTTGCCCCACCAACAGACAGAATAGCTGGCTACAGGCTCCATTTTGCACCTGAGGGGCTCTGTTCACAGTCCTTCTAGCCTAACTCCACCTTGAAACGGGGAGTATGTATTCTACATAACCTCTACATCCAAGAGTGGCTGGAGAGAAGAGAAGGCAGGTAATCTAGTCCCCCAAAATGTAAACATGTTTTTATTTAATGCCTTTCACTCATCACAAGGTACTTTTTCCCCACCCCCAACCCCCAAAACCAAGATGGCAGCATAAGGCACTGTGTAGACACATGCACAGTCCACATACCATCTATGTAAGATTTAAAAACACAGCTATAGTTCTTACCAACAGTACCATGTGCCCTTATTATTAATGTACACAATATGATTTCCCCCAGAGTTTCTTCTGGAGAAATGAACTATTAATTTAGAATGGTATGACTTTCCCCACCCACCCACC